>NC_064855.1:28943965-29143635 GCF_024139225.1 Suncus etruscus | reverse complement strand
CAGTTTCCTGTTTCATTCCATTTTCATTAGGAATCCATAAAGAAGCTCCTAACAAATCACCACCACAAACAATGAAAAAGCCTATTTGAGAAGTTGGTAAGAGAGCTAAGATCTGCACAACCCTCTAAGCTGTGGAGAAGCTATTTTGGGGGCCTCATTTGGTTTGTGGCATCCCAGGAGCAGGGCAAAGGCTTTAGGAAGAAAAAAGAAGCTATCAAAGGGAAACACCCATCAATAACTAAAGCAACCTTTAGGAATAAAAAGATGGGAGGCATCACTTTCCCCAACTTTAAATTGTACTGCAAAGCAATAGTCATTAATACAGCTTGGTATTGGAATACACACTGACCCTCAGATGAGTGGAATATAGACTTTAGTATTCAGAGAATGTTCCCCAGACATGCAACCAATTAATCTTTAATAAAGGAACAAGAAATGCAAAATGGAGCAAGAAAAGACTCTTCAACAAGTGGTGCTGGGACAACTGGTCAGCCACATGCAAAAAAAAGAAAACTTGGACCTCCATCTAATCAAATCCAAATGGATTTGATATCAGATATCAGAGCCAAAACCATAAGCTATAAAGAAGAACACTTAGGCAAAACACTCCATGACATTGAGATTAAAAGCATCTTCAAGGAGGAAATACCACTTGTCCAAATAAGTTCAAGCAGAGATAAACAGATGGGACTATATTAAGCTAAGAAGCTTCTGCATCTCAAAGGAAATAGTGAAGGCCACCCAAAGAATGGGAGAAATTATTCATCCAAACCCATAAGGTAAGGGGTTAATAGATATACAAGCTACTGAGAGAACTTAACATGGAAAAAAAAATCTAAACCCATCCATAAATGGGGAGAAAAAGTGAACAGGCAATTCCTCAAATAAGAAATATAAATGGCCCAAAACCACATAAAAATGCTCCACATCATTAATCATCAGGGAGTTGTAAATAAAAACAAAATGAGGTATCATCTCATGCCACAAAGACTGGCACATATCACAAAGAACATAAACAATCAGTGATGGTGGGGATGTGGGGAGAAAGGAACTCTCATTTGCTACTGCTGGGAATGCTGTCTTGTTTAACCTTTATGGAAAACAATATGGAGATTCCTCAAAAAACTGGAAATTGAGTTTCCATATGATCCAGCTATACCACTCCTAGGGATAAACTCTAAGAAAACAAAAATGCAACACAAAAATCCCTTCTGCACACCTACATTCATTGCAGCACTATTTACAATAACCAGAATCTGGAAACAACACAGATGCCAGAGAACAGATGAGTGGCTAAAGAAACTGGTATGTATACACAATGGAATACTATGTAGCCATCAGAAAGATGAAGTTTTTCTATATATGGATGGCCATGGAAACTATTATGCTGCGTGAAATAAGTCAGAGGGAGAGAGATAGACACAAAATAGTCTCACTCATTTATGGGCTTTAAAAAAAATAAAAGAGACACTAGAGATGAGGGCTGGAAAGTCTGGCCCATGATATGAAGCTTACCACAAAAAGTGGTGAGTTCAGTTAGAGCAAAGACTACACTGACAACTACCATGACACTGGTAGTGAGTGAGAGAAATAGAATGCCTGTCTTGAATATTGGCAAGAGGTGGGGAAGGATTACATATTTGTAATCATGATGCTTAAATAAAGATATTTATATAAAAAAAAACTCTGGGGATGGATTCTCTGCACTTGGCTTAGGGACAGACTATGAATGGTCACACGGGCCAGGGCACACCCTGAAAGGAAGGCAAGAAGTCAGTGAGTTCTAAAAAATGGGTGTTATGCCCTACCGTTAAGTGAAGTGGTAGCATAGGGTGGGGAGGAAGGGGGATGGAGGAGTGGGGAATCCAAATTACTGTTTTAAGGACATTAGAGGAAGGAGTGTGCTCAGGGCAGCTAGACATTAGGAAATCAGATTGGGGTAGGGGGCAGAGAGGAAGAAGCAGGAATGATGTAGGCTTGACTGATGAGTCTAACTATCGGGGAGGCCCAGGGCAGACTTGATGAGTCCTGTGATGCTCCACTCAGTAATGTGAGCAGCAAGGTTGGAAGAGGGGGCAGGAGGCCGGGGAGAGCCACTATTTAGGGAGACTGTCTCCACTCTACTCTACGGTGTAGCTATTTTCACTTCCTGGAACTCCAACGACTGACTCTCACAAGGCTTTGTTATCTCTTTACCACTTCAATGTTTAAAAATCTATAACATAAGAATTAAAAAGAACATCAAGGACTGTGGATGCAGTTGAACAATAGAGCACTTGCCTCCTTCCTTGTGTGAGGTCTGGGTTCAATCCAGATGTGCCCCCACCCCCCCCCACACACACACAATTTCAAAACATAATCATAAGGAGAATGACAGTAGATCATAGACTGGCACAAAGGATGGTTTCACCAAGATGACCTGTGTCTGGAACTTTTCATGTCTTATAGAAACACTGACATCTGTGTTCAGTCCTTGCAGGTTGCTGGCAAGTGAACACGCCAGCTCTCCAGGGGGGTGTGGCATTGCATCTTTAACACAGTCTTTAGTTCCCCACCCCGAGCCATCTGCTGAGCTCCCATCTCCAGTTGAGTTGAGACTTTATTTCCAAAAAGCAACATTTTCTTCTCTGCTCATCTGTAGCCCAGGGATACCCAGGCAGGCAATTTGTTCCAAAGGCTGGGCCAATTTGCTGAGCCCTGCTCAGCATGAAAAATATTTTCCGACACTTACTGACCTCAGGAAAAGCAAAGTACTTTCGAGCTAGTCTTTACATTAGAGGGCAATGTGGGGCTTTCTCATTGTTGCCTCAGTGCTAGAAGAGCAGCTGCCAGCAGAGACAGAATTCTCTTGTGGCACCAGGGAAGATGGCAATGTCTCACTGTCTGTGCCCTAGATAATGCTCCCAAGGACTTGCTGGCTTGTCTTTCTAGGGATCTAAGTCTTCAGCAATGCTGTGTTAAGCAGCATTTCCAGCTGAAGCCAATCCTGAGATTGTAACAATCCATTGTAGAAGATTGTAAAAAAAAAAAATATCCAAGAAAGATTCAGCTGCCAACTGCTCCAGCATGGTGCGATTTGACCTCAGACAGGGAGCAAGAGCCTGAGTTTGTAGGCTGGAGGCCAGAGCCAGGCCCTCTTGTTTCCAGGGATCTTTAGAAATTCAGACTATCAACCCTATCCCAAACCACTGCTTCTGAAGCTGCATTGAATAATATACCTATCTGTAAGGTCCCTATGAAATAGAATTTGGGAAGTAAATTCTGGAATTCACATTAAAGGCTCCTGTCCCAGCCCCAAATATTTTTCTCTTCAGCAGTGTGTGAGAGCTGAGCAACTTACACATCCGATTTCTCAGTTAAGACCTAAAATGATTTTTTTTCTGAAAGAGCTTGCAATATAGTTATGACAACTGGCAGACCCCAAACTGCTGCAGAAGATATTCAATGAATGCAAAGGTTAGATTTCCCCTGTAACCTTTTCTTTTCTTTCTTTTTTTTTTTTTTTTTTTTTTTTTTTTTGGTTTTTGGGCCACACCCAGCGGTGCTCAGGGGTTACTCCTGGCTGTCTGCTCAGAAATAGCTACTGGCAGGCACGGGGGACCATATGGGACACTGGGATTCGAACCAACCACCTTTGGTCCTGGATCAGCTGCTTGCAAGGCAAATGCCGCTGTGCTATCTCTCCGGGCCCCCTGTAACCTTTTCTTCCCTCCCCAGGGCTGCTGTGAGTCTGTGTGTTGTGTATGTCTGTGTGTTTTGTGGGGTGTGTGTGTGTGTGTGTGTGTGTGTGTGTGTGTGTGTGTGTGTGTAAGTAAGTAATCTGCAGCAGCACCAGCACTCAAAACAATGTTTATTCTGAGCCCCTGTATTTGTTTCCTTAATCACCAGTGATGGGGAGCAGCCCAGAGGCATAGACATGCAGCTCGGTGGCAGGAGGAGATCATTAACATATCAAGAATGCCTCCCAGCTTCCTGGGCTTTGTGGTCTCCAGGCATGGCCAAGAGGATGGAGAAACCTGCAGCAGGTAGTTCCCAGACACAGGTGGTTAGAGACCATCTTCCTCAACCCCCATTCCCCAAGCATTTCTTTGGAAGTGCTCAGTGCCCCCTCAGCTCTGTATTCTGCAGAAGCAGCTCTAAACAGTAGCCAGCCATAGAGCCCTCCCTCATCCTCCTCATATATTTCTTTCCCTGGATCTACGCTCTCCCAACAAGCCTGTGTCCCAGGATCAACCTGTCCCTGTAGAAAAAACTTTCCTCTTTCTCTGAGCAGCACAGCTGGCAGGTTCTCTGACCCTAATATCCACACTGTCTCCATCCCTTTGCAGAGAACTTAGTGGATGGATGACCGGTGAGGGGGCCAGTGACCTTGTTCAGAGACCTTTGCAGAATTTGCTTGAAAGTGACTCCCCTGCAAATGCCTCAGAAGGTAAAGGCACAATTATAGGGTACTGGGGAAGCCCCGAGTCCTTAATGAAGGGAAAGCAGTGGACAGTCTTGTGAATTCCCTGAGGCGGGTCCCAAGGGCCACCCGTCTCCTGTTCAAGGACTGTCCCGCCTCTCCACTCTCTTTGGCGTCCACTTCTTCAGTGTGTGAGGAAGCGAGCAGATTAGGATTCAGCACAGGATTTCCAAGCAAATGCTCATAATCCTTCAGGGGAAGGTAAATCAATGCTATGGAAATGCAAAACAAAAATTATGATCAAAACTTGTGCAAGTGTTCAAGGTGCCAGCCCTGGAATTTTGGGCCATTCCTCCCCCCAGTTTCTCTCCTCTGGTTTGAGAAGTCGGGATGCCTCTTAGTGCTATGATTTAAAATTTCCTCTTTTGCTGGAGTTCTCCCCCCACTCTCCGCTTCCTTCATTCTTTCTGGTCTGGGCCCGACACCAGAGACCAATTAGGGGATCGTATAATCATTGCTTCATGGGGCTGAGCCGCTACATACATTCCTCCGAATGGGCTGACTGATTACCATATTAAGCATCTTTCACTTGACAAAAATCACTGTGAATATTCCCCTCTGTTTTCCCCAGAATACAGACAAGAGTCAGAAGGGAAATGCATCTAATCCAACCGAGGAGGGAAAAAATTCAGAAACTTCTAATCTTTCATACCACTTATTTGCTTTAATGTTGAATATCAACTTTCTCAACTTGTGTTTTATTTATTTGTTTTTATGATTCTTTCTTTCCCCTTTTTTCCCTCTTTAACTGCTCTCTGGGCTTCCATCTTTTTCAGAGATCCCTAGTCCAGGCCACCATCTTCCTTCACTCTACTCAGTCTCATGCTGGAAGGGCAGCTGGCTGGAGACTATCAGACTGATCTTCAGCCTTTAAATAAACAAACCAGGAAAGAAATGTAGATTCCAGAAAAACAATCTCTGCAACAAACCCTGCAGTGCTTTCTGACTCCCAGGCAAGTAAAATGGAGAGTCAGATCAATTATCTAATAATTTAAGTCGCAAACACATTCTCCCTGGAAATGCTCAAAAAATTGGAAACAAATGGGGACTTGGATATGACCTATAATACATGACTTCTTGTGTCAGCTTCATTCCTTTAGAACTCAGCACTAAAATCAGAAAAAGCTATAGGATATGGGGACATTGGTGCAAATGCATTAACTGTTTATAATGTTTGGGGTTCAAACAGGAGGAACTTGGTGTCCATATCTATCATGAAGAATACACTTTAGTTAGTGAATGATCTGAGTCTTCAGGTCACACAATCTTCGAGGAGTCATCCATTCAGAGGATCACATCTGTTGCGCCATAAATAAAATTGTTAAAGAATTGTAAACAATTGCATCAAAAAGAATAAAACACCTTGGATATAAATTGAAGCTAACTAGATAAAAGATGTGCGATGCTAAAATTAGACATCAATGAAAGGAATTGAAGAGAAAACCAATAATGGAAAGAGATTTTCATGTCAGAGACTTGAAGAAATTAAATTCTTCAAATCTCCATACATATTCAAGTAATAGATATAATGCAAGATTCAATGACAGTCCCTGAACAAAAAAATCAATGGCATTTTTCATTTTTTACAAAAATAAAAAGTTTTAAATCTGAGGCTGGAGAGATAGCATTTCATATGGTCCCCTAATAGTCTAACAGGAGCGATTCCTGAGTGTAGAGCCAGGAGTAGCCCCTGAGCACTGCCAGGTGTGACCACCACCCCCCAAAAAAAAAAAGTCTTAAATCTGTATTTAAGAAAATACACTAAGAAAAGTCTCACAAATACTATGAAACATATCATGAGTGAGAAAAATAATTGGTACCGTCATGTGCTCTGATCTTAAAACACATTATAAAGCTGCAGTGACTAAAGCTGCATGGTGGGATCACAAGAACCAATCAATGAACCAGAACAGAGTTCATACATAAGCCAGGAATCCATGAATAGATAGTCTAAAACTTTATGACAAAAGAGGTAGAAATGGTGCTGGGTAAAACTAGGCAGTCACATGCAAAAAGACTGAAAATGTACAATATTAGCGCACACACAAAAGTTAATTTAAAATAGATTAAAGACATGAACATTAGATCTGAACCCATAAATCTAGAAGGAAATATAGACACTACACTTTTGGGGAATATCTTGGCAATGATTTTCTTAATTTGACATTAAAAAACTGAAAGCAGCATAACCAAAAATAGACATGTTGGAACTGTGTTAAATTGAAAAAATGTGCAGTCAAGGAACTCATAGACAAATGAAAAGACTGAGTAGTAACATTTGTAACTCATTAATCTGATCAGAGATATATAGATAAAATATATATTTAAAAAACTTGCAACTCAATTTAAAAAAAGCCACACACTGCTTTTTTGGAGGGGGAAGGACCACAGTCAGAAATGCTAACTGCTTAATTATTGTACTGCACCAGGGAACCATATGAGGGTGCCAGGGATTGAACCCAGAGTCAGCCAGGTACCAGGGCATGTACCTTACCCCATTAGACTATCTTTCCAGTTCCCACACAAATTTTAATGAACATAAAATTTAAATTAAAAAAATTTTGAGGGAAAGCATACAAATTAGTAGCTTCAAAGATTAGTATATTTCTCATAAGGGAAATGGAAAGCAAAACCATAGTAAGGTGTCATAACTATGACCTAAATGAAAGGGAGAAGCAAGTGTTGGAGATGTTGTAGAAGAAAGTAAACTCCTTAGAGTGTTGGGTGAGAATATAAATTTTTACAGCCCACAAGGGAAAATAATATGGTGATTCCTCAAAAAAAAAGAAAAATGAACTACAGTATGATCTAGCAATTCCATTTGAGGGGTGTTTATTTGAAGGTAATAAAGATACTAACTCAAAAATATTGTTACCCCATGTTCATTACAAAATAGCTTATAATACCAAAAATAAAATAGAAAATTTAGGTGTCTATCAATGAACGAATAGATTTTAAAAACATAGAATTGAGGCTGTACAAAGGGTAAGGTGCTTGCCTTGCATATTATTGACCTGGATTCAATACTAGGCACCACAATATATTTCCCAAGCACTACCTAGAGTGGTCCCTGAACACAGCTAGTCAGGCCCCCAACCAAAAAAGACAAAAACAATTCAAACAAAAACCAGCCTACAAATACCATGGGATATTAGTCAAAAATCAAAAATAATAAAAATTGTCAGTGGTAATCTATATTTTGAATAGTGAATGGTAGCATACATGTATGGGGTATCCTAAAATGTATGTGATATTGCTTCAATAATAAAAAATAAATTTAGGGCCAGAGAGAAAGCTCATTGTGCTGAGCATGTTCTTTGCATGCTGAAGACCCAGGGTTCATCCTTGATACCACCCAGTATATTGTGTATCATCAAGAGCAACCCATGAGCACAGTGGCCCTCCAAAACTGGTCAGCAATGTCCCCAAATCAAAAAATATATATAAAGCCCCCTTTTTATTTAAAAATAATGAAATATGAACATTTGTGACATGGAGGAGCCTCAAAGACATTAATTATATTAAGTGCAATGTCAGACAAAGGTGTTATCTACTAAGATGTTTCTTATATAAATGGAAAATTAAAAAACAATAACTAGTGGGGCCAGAATGGTATTAGCCTTGTATGCAGCTGACCCAGGATGGATACGGGTTCAATCCCTGGCATCCCAGATAGTCCCCTGAGCCAGGAGCAATTTCTGAGTGCAGAGCCACGAGTAACTCCTGAGTGCCACCAGGTGTGCCCCACTCCCCCCGCAAAATAAACAACACAAACTTGTGAAGAGCAGAATCATCATATAACAATGGGTAGGCCACTTGACCCTTGCACACAGCTGACCCAGGTTAGATCCCCAGCACCACATATGATCCCTGAGCCCCACTAGGAATGATTCCTGAGCACAGAGACAGGAATAATTCCTGAATTTAAGTGTCCCAAAACCAAATTAAATAAATAAATAAAACAAAAATTCTGGAGAGGTAGTGCAGCTCTGATTGCATGCAGCTGATTCCAATTTAATTCAGAGGACAGCATGCGGTCTCTTGAGCACTGTCAAGAATTATCCCTGAGCATAGAGCAAGAGTTATACCTGAGCACCTCAAACCAACCCCAACCCATTTAGAAAAAAAAAAAAACAACATAACTTGTTCATGGATGTAGAGAGGTTGGGGTTTGTCAAAGGTCAAAGAGTAGGAGAAAAGTGGGAATAGAAAGAAGAGAATAACAAGTCTCTTCAAAATAATGTTCAAAAAATGTAGAAGTTTCTTTAAAAAAAAAGATACAAATTCATAACATGGAACTGCTTGCCCATGAGTGTTAACTCTGGCTCTCTCCAGCCCAGTTACTGAGGAGCAGCTCACAGCACCTCACCCACTCACTAAATGGGCCCCAGATCCCATCTAGAGACCTAGTCTTTTATCCCCTTCCCTACCCTTCTAGTCATTCCATTCATGGCTCTCTTTACTCATTCATTTGATTCTATGCAGAACTCACTGTCAAAGAGAAATCCTCATTAGAACGCAGGAAAAAGAAAAATCATACAGGCAGCTGACAGAGACGTCATATTCTGGGTTCTGAAACTGCTGCTGGGGTGGAAGACAGAGATGGCAGCCAGGGTCTATGTAGTCATAAAAAACTAGGCAAGTCTTACTAGCCACAGGACAGCTTTGAGTCAAAAGTCCTGCCATCTCTAATCCATGGAGAGAAAGCTGAAACACAAGTTACCATATTTTCCCGGCATATAAAAGATTTTTGAAACAAAAAAAAAAAAGTCAACGGAAAATCGGGGGTCGTCTTATATGCCGAGTATATCCCTGAAAAATGTTTCAATATGCCGCTAAACAAAAATTGTCTGAATATTGCCACAAAACGAATTTTCCCAACTCGATCCTGCACCAATCACTGCAAGGCTGCTCGGACCGCCTCTCTAACTCAGCCAATTCCAAGCAGGCTTTTTATGCATGCAAATTAGACAATGTTCTGGACCCGAATCTACACTGTAAGAAGCCTGCTCAGATTGGCCAGAGTCAGAGAGGAAGTCTATTACAGTATAACCTTTGAACCTTTGTTTGTTGTGATGGGCTCACTGTGGGTACATACAGTTGCAGCACAGGAACTTTCTGTCTGATACAGCGAATATAGGCCTAAACCTATGTTTTAACTGCAAAATTAGGGGGTCGTTTTATACGCGGGCAAATACGGTAGTTGTGGAAGTTTCTCTATTCTGATTTTAGGGACTCAGTCAGAAGCAAGTACATATAGGAGAGTCAAACTCACCTAATTCCCTCTACACTATGGGAGTCCAATGAAAGAGAACCAGTAAACCTGGTACCATCAAGAGAACGTGAGATTGGGACCATCATTATTCTATAGTAGTGAAGCAGAGAGAGAACCCTACAAATAAGTCCCTCGTTGGCATTTGACCCTCAGTGTTCCCTTTCATCCCATCAACTCACTGTGTTCTTCCCATCTGTATAAGCATAAGCTCTGGCCAATACATATTGAATCAGTTCACAAATATTTTACTACATCTCTGCTATGTTGGAAATCTTGTGAGGAATAAAAGTCCAATACAATCCTTGCTCAAAGAGAGATGGAGTGAAGCTAGAGATACAGGCAATTAAACCATTTGGACTATATAAGTTTGGAAGAGAAAAAAGATTGAATATTCCAACTGGATCTGAGTCAACACCTAAAGATGAAACATTGAATGTGCCCTGTTGAATTAATTAATAAATAAAGCCTTTGGATGGGGTTGGATGGAGGTGGATGGTGATGGAGGCCTTTCTCCTCCAGCTCAGGACCACGTGTCTGCACCTTCTTCCAACCAGCGGGTATCTGGATTCAGGAGAGCAGCGGGTATAAAACTCACAGGCAGTCAAGTTTCTTCAGGAGATAACTATCATCTTTATTTATGCCCTGGCCACTACATGTGTGGCCTATCATAACCATTTATGCATGCTCTCCTCAGCTTGCCCTGCGACCTTAACCTTTGTCAGCCATCTCTTCTCTTGCTTTCTCTTCCATACTCCCTGCAGGCAAAATCTCCGTGCCCTTCTGGCCCAAAGCCTTTTATAACCTTCCAAGACTCCTCCCAGAAAATGGGAGGATCTGTAGCAGGTAAGATTACATGGGAGGAAATGGGGGGTGGTGGTGGTTACAGTGTCCAATCAGGGTTTTATTTTTTTAAAGGTGTTCCTTTATTTTATTTTTTCTTTTAAAAAATACTATGTGTGGGGTTGGAGGTAGAACTCGGGGCCTCAAGGTTACTTTATACAAAGTAAAATTTTCATATTAAACTTTAATGATTTATCCCACTAAAAAAAAAGCATTAAATTAGGATTACCATCAAACATACTTCAATGAGGGTTCAATCCCAACCCACAACCAGTGCTGGGACCCACCCTTGGCCCAAAGAGCCCATGGAACACGTGCCAACATAGGTAAGATAAACCTGCCCCCCAAAGGGCGAAGCTAGAGGAGCCTGGCCACTCCACTCTGCTCCACAGCCATGCACATCTCCTAGACAATGAACCCCAGCACAACATATAGAAAACACCACACTACATGCATGGCAACGGGAAATCAAGCAGGCCTCCACCATGCATTGAGAATAAAGATGGCAGCTCTGATTACCCAAAAAGTGCCAACCACCTATTTAGCCTCTCAAATAAGGACTTTAAACAAGAAATATGTAGGATCTGCATAGAACTCAAAGAAAGCATGGAACGAACAGAACAAAGCACAGATAAAAATAAAAAAAGATATGAAAATAGAAATGAGAAAACACCAAACTGAAATAACAGGACTGAAAAACTTGTAGGTGAAGTGAAAACCTCACTGGAAAACCTCTCCAACAGGGTAACAGTGGCGGAGGGCAGAATCAGTGAGCTGAAAGATGAGATGCCTAACAACTCCATCCAGCTGAAAAGATTGGAAAGAGCCTCAAAACAAATGATCAGAATATAGAAAAAGCCTCAAAGTATGTGAACAGATAAAAACAGAAGTCTCTGATAAACTCAAAAGAAACAAAATAAGAATTATTGGAGTCCCAGAGACCCAGGAAGAAAATCTCAATTAAGAATCAATATGGGAAAAAACCGGCTAAGCTTTGCAAAAGCCGGCTCCCTGTGTGTGACACCAGGCGGGGAAAATCCGCGAAGTACACCGGCCCAGTGGGGCTCAACTGTGAAAGACTGTGAGTGTGACCTGTCTATGTCTGTCTACTGTCCTCTTGCGTGAAACTCTTGCGAGTGGGGCAAAAAGAGGCTCAGAGGAGCACGGCCGCTCCACTTCACTAAGTGGCCGTGCACTCTTTCTAAGGAAAGAACTCCATTTGCAACAAGAAGGAAAATCACACTAAGAACGGCGCTATATCACAGAAGCAAACATTTCTCTCTGGACTGTCTTCTCTGTTGCATGCTCGGGCCTAAGATTTGACCCAGTGTGAGGCTTCATCCACGGAGGACTCCCCTCCCTTAGAGGCAAGTCAGCCCATCCAGAAAGGGAGGAGCCAGAGGAGTGTGCTGCCTACATCATATAGACAATGAATACCACCACAACACGTAGAAAAACCCACAATACAAGTGTGACAATGGGGAACAACGCAGGCCAGCATCAGACATAGAGAATGAAGATGACAATTCTGAGGACCAGATAATGACTGAACAACTAATCAACCTCTCAGATAAGGACTTTAGACTAGCAATATGGAAGGTGCTCAACAGACTCCAAGAAACCATGGATCGAGTTGAACAGAACACTAATAAGAACCAAGAAAATATGAAGGCAGAAATGACAAAACTCCAAACTGAAATAACATGTCAACTAACAGGACTAAAAAAGTCAGTAAACGAAGTGAATGACAAAATGGATAAGCTCTGGGACAGGGTATCAGAAGCTGAGAATAGACTTGGTGCTGTGGAAGATGAGATACATAACAATTCCATACAGCAGGAGAGATTGGACAAAAAACTTAAAGCAAATGAGCAGACAATGGAAAAATTAGTCAAAGAATGGGAACAGACGAAAATAGAAGTCTATGATAAGATCAACAGAAACAACTTAAGAATTATTGGAGTCCCAGAGACCCAGGAAGAAAATTTCCAGGAAGAATCAATGGTCAAGAACATCATTAAAGAGAAACTTCCAGAGCTAAAGAATATATGTGATCAAATCTGCATGCCCGAAGAGTACCAACCAAAAGAGACCCCAGAAAAACCACCCCAAGACACATCCTAGTCACAATAACAATCCCACAGATAGAGACAGAATTCTGAAAAACAGCAAGATCAAAAAGGGGAAATCATGTTCAAGCAAGCTTCCCTGAGATTTACAGCAGACCTGTCACCAGAAACACTCATGCCAGAAAGCAGTGGTGGGATATTGTGACAAGACTGAATGAAATGAATGCTTCACCCAGAATACTATACCCAGCAAAACTCACTTTCCGGTTTGATGGAAGAATACATGGTTTCACAGACAAAAAAGAGCTCAGAAACTTCACAGACACAAAACCAGTCTTAAGAGAAAAACTGAAAGACCTAATCTAAGACAAGACTACCCAAAAGACACACCAAATTTTGAAATAAAGATGGCGTTAAATCCCAGGACAATTCTTTCTCTCAACGTCAATGGACTAAATGCACCAGTTAAGAGACACAGAGTGGCTAAATGGATCAAAAAACTCAATCCAACCTTCTGCTGCCTACAAGAAACGCACCTGAATAGTCAGAACAAACATAGACTCAAAATAAAAGGCTGGAGAAAAATTATCCAAGCAAACAACACTCATAAAAAAGCTGGAGTGGCCATACTAATATCAGATAATGCAAACTTTATACTCAGGAAGGTTGTAAGGGACAAAGACGGACATTTTATATTAATCAAGGGGTACGTAGAGCAGGAAGAATTCACTCTCCTAAACATATATGCACCGAATGAGGGGCCAGCAAAATATTTAATACAACTGTTGACAAATCTGAAAAATAATATCAACAACAACACAATAATTGTGGGGGACCTTAACACGGCTTTGTCAACACTGGACAGGTCAACCAGACTGAAAACCCAACAAGAATATACTAGACCTGAGGAGAGAAATGGAAGAAAGAGGCCCTAGTGGATATATACAGGACACTCCATCCCAGAAACCTGGATACACATTCTTCTCCAATGTAACATGGGGACATTTTCCAGGATAGACTACATGCTGGCACATAAAACATACCTCCATAAGATCAAGAGGATAGAAATTTTGCAGACTACCTTCGCTGACCACAAGGCTCTGAAAATTATTTGTGAACTCCAAAGGGACTCAGAAGAAACACTTTAACACCTGGAAGTCTAAACAGCCTCATGCTCAATAACCAGTGGGTCCAAGATGAAATCAAGGAAGAAATAAAAAGGTTCCTGAAACAAATGACAATAAAGACACAAACTCTCAGAACCTATGGGACACAGCAAAAGCAGTACTGAGAGGAAAATTTATAGCTTTGCAAGCACACATCAGGAAGGAAGAAGGACCTTACCTGAGTAGCTTAATGACACAGCTAAATAGAACTAGAAAATGCTCAACAAAAGGACCCAAGAATAGGAAGACAGAAGGAAATAACAAAGCTGAGAGCAGAAATCAACGAAGTGGAAACTCAAAAAACAATCCGAAAGATCAACGAAAGCAGAAGTTGGTTCTTTGAAAAAATAAACAAGATTGATAGACCACTGGCAAACCTAACAAAGAAAGAGAGGGAGAGAAACTTGATAACTCGTATCAGGAATGAAAAAGGAGAGATCACTACTGATATGACAGAGATTCAAAGGGTAATCAGAAACTACTTTGAAAAACTCTACGCCACTAAAAATGAGAACCTGGAAGAAATGGATAAATTCTTGGACTCTTATAATCTTCCACGGTTGAAGGAAGAGGATGTAGCATATCTAAACACCCCCATCACCATTGATGAATTAAAAACAGTAATCAAATGTCTGCCGAAAAACACAAGCCCAGGTCCAGAGGGATTCACTAATGAATTCTATCAAACTTTCCAAGAGGAACTACTGCCAATCTTGGCAAGACTCTTTCATGAAATTGAACAATCAGAAACACTTCAAATAGCTTCTATGAAGCCAATATCACCTTGATACCTAAACCAGACAGAGACGCTACCAAAAAAGAAAATTACAGACCAATATCACTGATGAATGCAGATGCAAAGATCCTCAACAAAATCCTGGCAAATAGGATTCAATGCCTCGTTAAGAAGATCATCCACTACGATTCAAGTAGGTTTCATCCCAGGAATGCAAGGGCTGGTTTAACATCCGTAAATCTATCAACATAATACACAACATCAATAACAAGAAAAATAAAAACCACATGATCATATCAATAGATGCAGAGAAAAGCATTTGATAAGGTCCAACACCCATTCTTGATCAAAACTCTCAGCAAGATGGGAATGGAGGGAACCTTTCTCAATATAGTGAAGGCCATCTACCACAAGCCAGTGTGCAAATATTATCCTCAATGGAGAAAAAACTGAAAACCTTCCTCTAAATTCTGGCACAAGGGACAAGGCTGTCCTCTCTCACCACTCCTATTCAACATAGCACTGGAAGTACTTGCTATAGCGATTAGGCAAAGAAAAGGATATCAAGGGAATCCAGATAGGAAAGGAAGAAGTCAAGCTCTCACTGTTTGCAGATGACATGATACTCTACTTAGAAAACCCTAAAGACTCTATCAAAAAGCTTCTAGAAACAATAGACTCATATAGCAAGGTGGCAGGCTACAAATTAACACACAAAAAATCAATGGCTTTCTATATACCAATAGTAATAAGGATGAAATGGACATTAAGAAAACAACCCCATTCACAATAGTGCCACACAAACTCAAATATCTTGGAATCAACTTGACTAAATATGTGAAGGACCTATACAAAGAAAACTATAAAACTCTGCTCCAAGAAATAAGAGAGGACACACGGAAATGGAAACGCATACCTGCTCATGGATTGGCAGGATTAACATCATCAAAATGTCAATACTCCCCAAGGCATTATACAGATTTAATGCCATCCCTCTAAAGATACCCATGACATTCTTCAAAGAAGTGGATCAGACACTTTTGAAATTCATTTGGAACAATAAACACCCTCGAATAGCTAAAGCAATCATTGGGAAAAAGAATATGGGAGGAATTACTTTTCCCAACTTTAAACTGTACTACAAAGCAACAGTTATCAAAACAGCATGGTATTGGAATAAGGATAGGTCCTCAGATCAGTGGAATAGCTTGAATACTCAGAAAATGTTCCCCAGAGATACAACCATCTAATTTTTGATAAAGGAGCAGGAAATCCTAAATGGAGCATGGAAAGCCTCTTCAACAAGTGGTGTTGGCACAATTGGATAGCCACTTGCAAAAATTAAACTTTGACCCCAGCTAACATCATGTACAAAGGTAAAATCCAAATGGATTAAAGACCTCGATATCAGCCCCAAAACCATAAGATTATAGAACAGCACATAGGCAAAACACTCCAGGACATTAAGGCATCTTCAAGGAGGAAACTGCACTCTCCAAGCAAGTGAAAGCAGAGATTAACAGAATGGAATATATTAAGCTGAGAAGCTTCTGCACCTCAAAGGAAATAGTGCCCAGGATACAAGAGCCACCCACTGAGTGGGAGAAACTATTCACCCAATACCCATCAGATAAGGGGCTAATCTCCAAAATATACAAGGCACTGACAGAACTTTACAAGAAAAAAAACATCTAACCCCATCAAAACATGGGAGAAGAAATGAACAGACACTTTGACAAAGAAGAAATACACATGGCCAAAAGACACATGAAAAAATGTTCCACATCACTAATCATCAGGGAGATGCAAATCAAAACAACGATGAGATACCACCTCACACCCCAGAGAATGGCACACATCACAAAGAATGAGAATAAACAGTGTTGGCGGGGATGTGGAGAGAAAGGAACTCTTATCCACTGCTGGTGGGAATGCTGTCTAGTTCAACCTTTATGGAAAGCGATATGGAGATTCCTCCAAAAACTGGAAATCGAGCTCCCCATACGATCCAGCTATACCACTCCTAGGAATATACCCCTAGGAACAACAAAAATACAATACAAAAACCTCTTCCTTACACCTATATTCATTGCAGCTCTATTTACCATAGCAAGACTCTGGAAACAACCAAGATGCCCTTCAACAGACGAATGGCTAAAGAAACTGTGGTACATATACACAATGGAATATTATGCAGCTGTCAGGAGAGATGAAGTCATGAAATTTTCCTATACATGGATGTACATGGAATCTATTATGCTGAGTGAAATAAGTCAGAGAGAGAGAGAAAAACGCAGAATGGTCTCACTCATCTATGGGTTTTAAGAAAAATGAAAGACACCCTTGTAATAATAATTTTCAGACACAAAAGAGAAAAGAGCTGGAAGTTCCAGCTCACCTCAGGAAGCTCACCAAAAAGAGTGATGAGTTTAGTTAGAGAAATAACTACATTTTGAACTGTCCTAATATTGAGAATGTATGAGGGAAATGTAGAGCCTGTTTAGGGTACAGGCGGGGGTTGGGTGGGATAGGGAGATTTGGGACTTGGGTGATGGGAATGTTGCACTGGTGAGTGGGTGGTGTTCCTTTTATGACTGAAACCCAAACACAATCATTTATGTAATCAAGGTGTTTAAATAAAAAAAAATTATGCATTAAAAAAAAAAGAAGAATCAATATGGAAGGAAATAATAAAGCTTTGAGCAGAAATTAATGAATGGGAAAGCCATAAAACAATCTGAAAGATCAATTAAAGTTGGTCATTAAAAAATAAAGAAGATCGATAAACTCAAAGAAAGGAAAGAGAAACTTAATAAATAGAATTAGAAATCAAAAGGAGAGATTACTACAGAGACATAGAAATTCAAAGGGTAATCAGAGACAATTTTGAGAAATTCTATGCCACAAAACAAGAGAATCTGGAAGAAATGAATAAATTCTTGGACTTTTATAATTTTCTACTTTTGAACCAGGATGATCTAGCATATTTAAACAGGCCCATCACTACTGAGAAAATTAAAATGGTAATTAAAAGTCTTCTTCAAAACAATAATTCCAGGCCCAGATGAATTCACTAACAAATTCTTTCAAATCTTTCAAGAGGACCTACTGCCAATTCTTCTCAGGCTCTTTCAGGAAATCTAAGAAACAGATACACTCCTAAATAGTTATTTACAAGCTAACATCATCCTATTATTAAAAGCAGACAGAGATGCCACCAAAAAGGAGAACTACAAACCAGTATTCCCCGATGAACACAGATGCAAAAATCCTAGCAAATTGGATCCAAGGCCTCACATACACCATGATCAAGTAGGTTTCATTCCAGAGATGCAAGAATGTTTTAACATATGCTAATCAATCAATGTAATACACCATACCATCAAAAGATAAAATAAAAACCATATGATCATATCAATAGATACAGAGAAATCAGCTGATAAGGTCCAACACCCATTCATAATAAAATTTTTCAACAAGATGGGAATAAAAGGAACTTTTCTGAATATAGTCAAGGCCATTTACCAGAAGCCCATGGAAAATATCCTTAATAAAGACAAACTAAAAGCCATTCCTCTAAAATCTTGTAGAAGATAAGGCTTCCCCCTATTGCCCTTCCTATTTAACATAATACTGTTAGTACTTGTTATAGCAACTAGGCAAGAAAATATATCAAGGGGATCCTGATAGGAAAGAAGGAAGTCAAGCTTTCACTGTTTGCAGATGACATATTATATTTAGAAATCCCTAAAGACTCTACTAAAATATTCCTAGAAACAATAGATTCATATAGCAAAGTGACAGGCTACAACATTAACATACAAAAATCAATAGCTTTCTTACACAGAAATAATGATAGAGAAAAAATGGACATTAAAAAAACTATCCCATTCACATTAGTGCCACAAAAAATTAAATACATTGGAGTCAACTTAACTAAAGAGGTGAAAGATCTATACAAAGTTATCTACAAAACACTACTTCAAGAAATAAAAGAGGAGAGGACACAATGAAATGGAGACACTTACTCTGTTCATGGTTTGGGAGGATTAACTTCATTAAAGTGGCAATTCTCCCCAAATATTGTGCAGATTTAATGAAATTCCTCTAAGGATACCCATGACGTTCTTCAAAGAAGTGGACCAAACCATCCTGAAATTTATTTGTAATAATAAATGTCCAAGAATAGCTAAAGCAATCCTTTTAAAAAAGAAGATGAGAAGCATCATTTTCCCCAACTTTAAATTGTATTATAAAGCTATAGTCATTAAAACAACATGTTACTGGTATAAAGATAGACTCTCATAACCATGGAATAGACTTGAGTATTTAAAGAATATTTCCCAGACATTCAATAAATTAATCTTTAATAAAGGGCAAGAAGTGCTAAGTGGGGCAAGAAAAGCCTTTTCCATAAGTATTATTGCAACACTGGATGGTCACATGCAAAATAGTGAACTTAGATTTTCATCAAACATCATGCACAATGGTCAAATCCAAATGGATTAAAGACCTTGATATAAGACATAAAACTATAATATATAGTTTATATTATATACTATATATATATATACACATAGGCAAATCACTCCATGGCATTGAGACAAAAGGCATCTTTAAGGAAGAAATACCACTGTCCAAATAAGTGGAGGCAAGATAAACAAATGGGACTACATTAAACTGAGAAGCTTCTGCACCTTAAAGGAAACAGTGATGAGTATACAAAGGCCACCCATAAAATGGAAGAAATGATTCACCCAATGCACATCAGAGAAGGGACTAATATCTAAGATATACAAGGCACTGATAAAACCTATCAAGAAAAAACATCTAACCCCATCAAAAAATTGGGGAGAAGAAATGGACAGACACTTTCTCAAAGAATAAATACAGATGGCCCAAAGGCAGATAAAAATAATGCTCCACATCACTAGTTATCTGGAGATTCAAATTGAAACAACAAAAAATATCATCTCATACCACAGAGACTGGCACACATCACAAAGAACAAGAGCAATCAGTGCTGGTGGGGATGTGGGGAGAAAGGAACTCTTATCACTTCTGTTAACAATGTCCTCTAGTCCAGTTTTTCTGGAAAACAATAAGGAATTTCTTAGAAAGACTCGAAGTTGAGCACCCATATGATTCAGTAATACCATTTCTAGAGATATACCCTAGGAACACAAAAATACAATACAAAAATGCTCTCTGCATGCCTATGTTCATTGCAGCTTTATTTACAATAGCCAGAAATTGGAAACAACCTAGATGCCCAACAACTGATGAGTGGCTAAAGAAACTGTGGTACATATACACAAAGAAATACTATGCAGCTGTTAGGAAAAAATGAAATCTTTTTTTTTTTTTTTTTTTTTTTTGGTTTTTGGGCCACACCCAGTAACACTCAGGGGTTACTCCTGGCTATGTGCTCAGAAGTTGCTCCTGGCTTGAGGGACCATATGGGACACCGGGGGATCGAACCGCGGTCCGTCCAAGGCTAGCGCAGGCAAGGCAGGCACCTTACCTTTAGCGCCACCGCCCGGCCCCCCGGAAAAATGAAATCTTGACATTTTCCTATGTGGATGCACATGAAAACTATCATCCTGAGTTAAATAAGTCAGAGGGAGAGAGGTAGACACAGAATAGTCTCATTCATCATTGGGATTTAAGGAAAATAAAAGAGTATGGTAATAATATTCAGAGACAATAGAGGTGAGAACCAGAAGGACCAGTCCACGATATGAAGCTTACCACAAAGATTGGTGAGTGTAGTCAATGAAATAACTACATTAATCACTATCATGACAATGGTAGTGAGTGATAGATATAGAATGCCTGGGGTAAAAATGCCACAGGCCAAAAGTGGGCAGAGTCCTTCTCGAGGATCTAACATCTGTTTTGAGAGAGGAAAGGGAAAAAGTATGAGGATCACCACATCAATACAAAAAGGCATTTTTACCCCATTCTATTTCTTGTTGTTGTTGTTTTTTTTTTCGCACTTTTCTTCTTTCTTTTTTCAAACAGAACCACATAACTGGAACCATCTCACTATGCCCTCAAATTGAGAGGAAAATAACAGAGGGTACCAAGTCCAAATAACTGTATGATCATTAAATAGTAATAAAAATAATCAGACTTAATCACCAAACCCGAAGCCAACGACAACAGAATAGATACCCAATTTACAACAAACTAGATACAGAGGGGATCACTTATACTAGCAACCTGGGGGGGTAAGGGAGGGAGGTAACGGAGGCATGCTGGGAATGGCGGGGAGGTCAACTTCGGTAGTGGGAATTCCCCTGATTCAATGTTAATATGTACCTAAAATGTTACTATGAAAGATATGTAATCCACTTTGATCAAAAATTAAAAAAAAAAGAAATAATTTTGACTGAAATAAAAAAAAAAGAAATAGAATGCCTGTTTTGAAGAGAGGTAGGGGGTAGGTGAGGAGGGAGAAATGGGTATTGATAGTGGGAAGGTTGCACTACTGAAGGGGGTATATATTTTATGATTGAAACCTAACTACAAACAATTTAGTATCTTTGGTTTTTACATAAAGATATTATTAGAAAATAAATCATTAAATTGTCCAGGTGCCAATTTTATCTTGATGAGACACAGAAGGGAATTGCATTTTTAAGTCAACTATTGCTGGTAGGGTCTAATGAACTGTTGAAACACCTACTGATTACAATTGTGAATCAATAAAGTCCTAGCCTTTGGCCTCCTTGAGCTTGATATCTATTGAAGAGATCAATCTGAATTCACTAAATGTAACCTCTATGCATTGTTTCATATTCATGACAGTAGCGTTTTTACTGAGTACTGGGAAGATATAAGAGAGGATTTGAACCCAGAGGGAAGTGTGGTCAGAGTAAAGTTTCAAAAAAAAAAAAAAAATAGAACAGGACAATGTTTGAGCTAAAACCAGAAGATAGAAAAGAAGCCAGCAAGATCCTCTGAGCAGAGGGAAATAGCAGAGCAGAATGGTGTCTGAGCAAGCTGTCACATGCCTGGACTGGAGAGAACAGGAGCCCATAATGTAAAATGAAACCAGAGACAAGTTGACACAACCCATAGTCCTCGTTGGACCATAAAACATGTTGTTCTTTATCCCCTGAGCTAAATGAAGTCATTTATGCCCAATATGGCGAGATCAGATCTGCATTTTAAAAAGGCCACTGGAGCAACTATTTGGAGAGTGAATTACTGAGTGCAAGAGTGAATGGGTGAGAGTAGTGAGGTAACTCACATAATAATGCAGCGGAGTCAGAATGGGGAGTAGGACTGAAATAAAAAGGGGGCTCTGGGTCTGAGCCATAGTACAACTGATAGGGTGCTGCCTTGCATGCAGCGGATCCAGCCACCTCATATGATTTTCCTGCCTGAATTGATCCCTGAGCACAGAGCCAGGAGTAAGCACTGAGCACCATTAAGGTGTGGTTCAAAAAAACAAAGAGGGGACTGGGGCCTCTACTTCTGCTCTTGTCATGTACTCTAGCATTGGGATCACTGATTCTCCTCATTTACAAGTTAAAGAAGGTAACTTTTTAAAATACACTTTTATAGATAAAATTATATTTTAAAATCTACCATAATAAACTCCCATTAGCAAGTGTGCTAGTGAAAAGTATGTAATGGGCAAGAATACCGGAGGGTGTACATCCATCTACTCTACCCTCCACCAAAAAATGTCTAAAGAATAATTTTGTCATTTCAAAAAATCAACAGGTATTCTGGAGGGAATCTGGAGAGAGTGAAGAGAAGAAGGAAGAGGAGAAAGGGAAAGAAAAGGGAGAAAATGAATGCTTGCAGGAGCAATTTCCATTGCACTGTTTCAGAGAATGGCAAAAAGAAAAAAGATTAATTCAGACATATGGAGAAATGAATGAAGTGCCCTTTGTAGTCTACTGGATATCATTCTTTCTCCAGCTCTATCCCCTCCTGACTCAGTATGAATCAGAAGCCTCCTTTTTGAATCACCCACCATGCAATTTGCATTCTCTTTATAAGGACCTATCTCCATTTTCTCTCCCATATGTGCTTTGCAATAATTACTCCATGGAAGGCATTCTCTTAACCCCAAACTTAAAGAAGTCAAAGAAAAAAAAGGCTTATTCTGAATTTTCAAAATGTGGCTTCCAGAAAGAATAGCCATCATTTTTTTCTGCAATTGTCCACCAATTTCTTGCCTTTTTTAAATGATGAATTAATATCACCCTATTATCATCTTAATTTTGAAGATTTCTGAAACCCTTTTAAGTTTTATAGAATATCCAATATCCTGAATTAAGAAAGAACTTGGAGGATGGAGAAATAAGAGAGAGATTAAGACAGGTTTCACACTACCAACCCAAAATTCATCCCTGAAACAGAAATGGTCCTTAGAGCACTGCAAAGAGTCATCCCCAAATCACTGGATATGACCCCCAGAATCCAAACTGGCAGTTGGAAAAAGGTGTCCGGCAAATAGCCAAAGATGTGCTCTTGGATCACTGCATAGCTCCTGAGAGTTATCCATTTGGGGATGTTTGCCATTTTTGTTTTTGCCACTTACCCTTCTCATGAACGGTCTTAGTCCCCACAAACTGGCAACTGATTCTGAGAGCTTAGAGAGATATTTTCCAATGTCAATTTTGCACAGTGCTTTGGGTGATGCGGTCCTTCCCCCAGCTCCATATATTCCTGCTCCATTCATTTAAACTGAAAACAACCATCCTCAGAGAGTAACCACATCCTCTGTATCTGAAATCTCCCAGTGTAGGAGTGTAGGAGTGCTAAGACCCCAGTGTTGGCACTGTTTCTCTGGCTGGCAGATAATTGCTTTCCTAAGAGATTTTCTTTGAAAGCATGCATCTACAAACTAGCCCTTGATCTTCAAATGTGAACCTGGAAAACAGCTCTGTCTCAAAATATGATCTTGAGTGAAATTAATATTGATTAGGAGGGAGAAAAAGTGCTGCATGGATGCTAGTAAAAATTATTTCAGATGAGGGGGTGGGGAAATAGGCTGAGGATAAAAATGAAATATTAGCCAAGTCCTATAAAATGTCTGTAAAGTCCGGTGTTGTTAAATCACTAAGTTAATTAATAGAAGATTCTGGAGGATTATATTACCACTGAATTATGATGTGATCTGATTTTTTTAAATATTAACCAGATTGAATAATTCAGGAGATCTTTGGAGAGATAAAACCGAGGGCAAGCAAATACAGATCATAAAAGTAGGATTGAGAGTTTGGGATGGGGGCTCAAGTGGAAGGTCACAGGCCTCGAAGATTGGAAGCATTGAGCTTGATCCCTGTCACTGCACTGCCTACCTCCTCCCAGCACTACCTGGAAGAGTCCTGGCTGAGTGTGGCCCCTATAGACAGTATTTTTTTAAATAAAAATAAAACTGTGCTTTATTTTATTTACTCAGTTAAGTGAATATTTTGTAGAAACCCACTATAGGGATAGGAGGGAAATCCCCCTCCTCCCAATTTCCCTCTATGATCTTCCTAGATGTGTTATACATTAAGATAAACCTGGGGCCTGTGAGGTGGTGCTAGAGGTAAGGTGTCTGCCTTGCAAGCGCTAGCCAAGGAAGGACCGCGGTTCGATCCCCCGGCGTCCCATATGGTCCCTCCAAGCCAGGAGCAATTTCTGAGATGCTTAGCCAGGAGTAACCCCTGAGCATCAAATGGGTGTGGCTCAAAAAACCAAAAACAAAAAAGATAAACCTTAGACAGATCAGCCTAAGAAAAAGACAGATTAGATTGTATATGTGAATACAACTATATGTAAGAGAACACAAGGATTGCATGACCAGGGTTGATGAGGACAGTCCACTAGATCCAGAGCTGAGGAATGAGATGGAGGCTTTGAGGAGAGAGAAAGGAATTCCCGTCTCTAATGAAGGTGCAGTCAGATAAAAATGAAGGTGAAGTTAAGCTGGAAGCCAGGCGCTATGGATCCTCATTACCCCATGACTGAATTGCTACTCTAGTTAATCTCTCCAATATAAAGGATTTATCCCTAAATGTGGGTAATATTTCCAACCTTCCTCCTTTAAGTGAGTGGGAACATTTTTCTCCTGAGCCTGTAATGATCCCAGTTCAGTCATCCCCAGACCAGAGAGGCAAGTCTGGGGTGGTGAGTTCTGAACATACCTATTTCTGTTCAGTTCTGGACACACCTGTTCCTTTTTTACCATATGCAAGTCATAGGTTTGGTGCTACCAAAGGAAAAGTTAGGGTCTCCAGAGAGTAGGACCTAGGAGTCATGATTAGATTAAATAAGAAATAGGTTATAAAAAAGAGGGAGCTGAAAGGAGAGGGAGAGGTGGGTTGTATTTAAGGATCAAAAGTCTCACAATGCAGTTTACACAGTGACTACTCATGGCAGCAATGTCAGAATATATTTGGGGGCTTCTCTGTTCATAGATTAATGAGCTGGGACCTGCTCATGTGCATAACAACAGTGAACACACACACACACACACACACACATACACACACACTTCTTGTTGACAGTTTTCCAGACAGCTGCCTCAGGCAGACCCCCAGAGAGCAGCCTTTGGGAGCAAAGGGGGCTCCTTTTATTTCACTCCATCTGCTCTTAGATCTGAGATCTTTTGGTGCGAGAGCCCTCCTGGACACAGTAAGAAACTGATGTCATGAACAAATGGCACATCTAGGAACATAGAAGGAGAATTTGGTACACTAAAGAAACCAAGAGATGGGGCCAGAGAGATAACATGGAGGTAAAGCATTTGCCTTGCAAGCAGAAGGTCGGTAGTTCAAATCCCGGCATCCCATATGGTCCCCGAGCCTACCAGGAGTGATTTCTGAGTGTAGAGCCAGGAGTATCCCCTGAGAACTGTGAAGTGTGACCCCAAAACCAAAAAAAAAAAAAGAAAGAAAAAAAGAGGAAGGAAGGAAGGAAGGAAGGAAGGAAGGAAGGAAGGAAGGAAGGAAGGAAGGAAGGAAGGAAGGAAGGAAGGAGGAAGGAAGGAAGGAAGGAAGGAGGAAGAAAGGAAGGAAGGAAGGAAGAGGAAGGAAGAAGGAAGGAAGGAAGGAAGGAAGGAAGGGAAGGAAGGAAGGAAGGAGAGGAAGGAGGGAGGGAGGGAGGGAGGGAGGGAGGGAAGGAAGGAGGGAGGGAAGGAAGGAGGGAGGGAGGAGGGAAAAAGAGAAAAAAAGAAAGAAAGAAGAAAAGAAAGAAAGAAAGAAAGAAAGAAAGAAAAGAAAGAAAGAAAGAAAGAAAGAAAGAAAGATGAAAGAAAGAAAGAAAGAAAGAAAGAAAGAAAGAAAGAAAGAAAAAGGAAGGAAGGAAGGAAGGAAGGAGGAAGGAAGGAAGGAAGGAAGGAGGAAGGAAGGAAGGAAGGAAGGAAGGAAGGAAGGAAGGAAGGGAAAGAAAGGAAGGAAGAAAGGAAGGAAAGAAAGAAAGGAAGGAAGGAAAAGAAAGAAAGGAAGGAAAAGAAAGAAAGGAAGGAAGGAAAAGAAAGAAAGGAAGGAAGGAAGGGAAAGAAAGAAAAATGAAGGAAAGAAAGAAAGAAAGAAAGAAAGAAAGAAAGAAAGAAAGAGAAAGAAAGAAAGAAAGAAAGAAAGAAAGAAAGAAAGAAAGAAAGAAAGAAAGAAAGAAAGAAAGAAAGAAAGAAAGAAAGAAAGAAAGAAAGAAAGAAAGAAAGAAAGAAAGAAAGAAAGAAAGAAAGAAAGAAAGAAAAAGGAAGGAAGGAAGGAAGGGAGAGAGAAAGGAAGGAAGGAAGGAAGGAAGGAAGGGAGAGAGAGAAAGAAAGAAGAAAGAAAGAAAGAAAGAAAGAAAGAAAGAAAGAAAGAAAGAAAGAAAGAAAGAAAGAAAGAAAGAAAGAAAGAAAAGAAAGAAAGAAAGAAAGAAAGAAAGAAAGAAGAGAAGCAAAGAGAGAGAGAGAGAGAAAGAAAGAAAGAAAGAAAGAAAGAAAGAAAGAAAGAAAGAAAGAAAGAAAGAAAGAAAGAAAGAAAGAAAAGAAAGAAGAAAGAAAGAAAGAAAGAAAGAAAGAAAGAAAGAAAGAAAAAGAAAAGAAAAGGAAGGGAAGGGAAGGGAAGGGAAGGAGGGAAGGGAAGAGAAGGGAAGGGAAAGAATGGGAAGAAGGGAAGGGAAGGGAAGGGAAAAAAGAAACCAAGATGTGTCTCTGAAACTGGGAAAGCAGCTTTGGGTTGACTGCAAGACATCACAGATGCCTGAAGTTCTGGGCTTGTTTCTAGTTTTCTTGACTATATCTATATCATCTATATAGCCTGGGATTCTTTGGAGGGAGAGGTATTGGTCCACTCTTTAAAGTGCTCAGGTCTTATTCTGTGTTTAGGGGTCACTCATGGCAGGACTCAGGGCTTGAATGACTATTCAGGTATTGAGGATGGCTGAGTGCAAGGTAAGTGCCCTATCCAGCCTGTATTCTGGTTCTCTTAGCTATTTATCAGTTTAGTTAAGCCCAAGAACCATATAGGTTGGCTGTTATCTTCTCAATCTTCACTAATTAGTTGTCATAACTTGGGAAAATTATTTCTTCCACATCCTGCCTCCTGCATTACCTTAAGAATGGTAATGATCGCTGGATTTGCTTTATGGGCTGGCTGCAAATAGCAAAAAAGCATATGCATGCTTTGCACTTTGGCAACTCCTGGAATAGAAAAACACTCAACCATCACTTCTTATAAAAAAAAAAAAAAAAACTGTCACTAAAAATGCTTCTAAGGGGTTGAAAAAATAATACAGTGGGTAGGACATGAACCTTGCATGTGACCAGCAACCTCTTACTGAGCACTCAGACTCTGTTAATAGGGTTACAGAGGCATCAAACCATCAAACCATCATAGTTAACCTCTAGGTTGATTGGCTGTTCTTTAGGTTGTTTCTTAGTATGGCTAGATCTCTCCAGTGGTATAGGGTCTCGGGGGGTTGCATCAGCTGAAATAGTAGAGGATGGTCTCGGGCACCCGCTGGGTGCCTGTGACCTTGACATGCAGCTAAGGTCTATTGCCTGCAGGCCTGTAAGCCCCCACCCCCCAAAGCCCTTTTATCTAAGCTTCCTTTAGAAACCTGTCCTTGGCTTTGACCATCAGAGTTCCTGGCTGTAAAACTCAGACTGAGATTTGGACTGTCAGTTCAGACCCTATCATCTCAGATCTAATAACTCCACCGGCTTACCATGTACTCCAACATTTTGTGGAACTTTCTTGCCTCTATAATAACTGATACTAATCTTTATAATTAATCCCTTAATATCTACCACCCTAACTATAGAATAATCATGCCAGACCCGTCATATTTTTTATAGAAGATGAGGGGTCCCTCATTTTCTCCATAACTGCAGCCAAGCCCTTAAATGAGCGTAATTTCTTGTCTGCATCATCCAATGATCTCCTAAAAGATCTCAAACCCTCAATCATCATTAACTGCCCAGCTTCAAATCTGAGCATGTTACTTTGTTTTCCAATTTAAGATTTATTAAAGGCCTTCATCATCTAAATTCTTTAGATTGACCTACAAGGATTTTTGATGAATCAATTTCTTGTCATTCCTTTATCATGTCATAACTTCAACAAGCTGAAATCAAGGTGATATTTATTGTGTGGAATTTTGAACGCAGTACTCATTTTCCTGGATATATTAGAGGGAGCTTGTTATCTCCACCTATCCTTTGCCTCATTAACTCCAATTCATCCTTTAGGTGTCAGTGACAGAAATTCATTGATCTTATCAAGAAGATAAACAAAGGACCCATTTAAAATATATCCTAATAGGAAGATCATATGCCAAGAACTCTTGTTGAATACAGATATTTGAAACATTCAAATCTTTATATTTGGAGGTCAGAGGTAGAAAGGGTAAACTATATGTCAAAAAAGATGGAAAAAAATCTGATCATCTCCACTCATTGTCAAACCCAAATGGATTCCACTCATTAGTTGGTATGTTTTGTCATGGATCAGTTAGGGAGCACAATATTAGTTTTAGAATTATTTAGTAGGCTCGTCAAATGTCTAGTTTGAATATTAATTAACAAGTTCTTCCAAGAAACATGAAATCTCTTGGTTTCAGATAGCCAATGATTGGTTCTGGCCTCAAGTCAATTGAGTCAATGCCTCAGTTTCCAGACAAACCAAGGACACCTTTGGTTCTTTATCTAATGGATTCTTCTACAATCTTCTAATAGTAAAATGAATCCATGCACATCACCAAGTATCCTATTCATGCTCAAAAATTTGTATTTGTTTTGCTCATCCTATTTCTCACCTCCCAATTTAAAGATTTGAAAATATCAAATATCCATGTTCTGTAGGAATATTTTACTAATAGCTTCCTGTGTTGAGTAGATGACCTGCCCATTGGAAGGTACTAAAATGGATCCAAATTCAAGAGAAATAAATAGGCCACAGGTCCATAAGTACCTACAATTTAGTTTCTCTGTCATTCACACTCAACATTCTCCTTCTAAAATCATCAACTGTCCTTATAGTCCTCCATAGGACCATCCCAGTGTGAACTTCAATGTACACTGCAATGCAGCCTAATGGTCCTTTCTCTCTGGGTTCCTGTATGTCTTACAAAGCCTCATCCATCTCAGATAGAAGTCAACTGCACTCAGGCTTGAATTTACCTTAGACATGTCAGCAAAACCAGCTACTAGAGAAACATACTACATATTATGGTAGAAAAGGTGCTTCCCAGGGCCAGAGAGATAGCATGAAGGTAAGGTGTTTGCCTTTCATGCACAAGGTCATCAGTTTGAATCTCGGCATCCCATATGGTCCCCGTGACTGCAGGAGCAATTTCTGAGCATGGAGCCAGGAGTTTCCCCTGAGCACTGCCGGGTGTGACCCAAAAACCACAAAAAAAAAAAAAAAAAAAAAAAAGGTGCTTCCTATAGAACCCAGTTAATTATGACGCAATCCTTAAAAACTAATCTTTGGGGAAAGGTGCATTAGCAAAAAGCTCCTTTATTAAAGAATATTAATATTAATAGTTTCCCATTTGTTTTGTGTTAAGAGCCATAAAAGAAACATCCAAGAAGGATCCAGATTGGACCAGAACCAAATGGATTAATCTAAGTAAAAACTACCATCAAATTTTTGTTGAAAAGAAGCCTTCCTTGACCTCCCCTTGTGATGTAAACAGAAATGTGACCATTCTCCTTACAAGTTTTAGTTCTTTTCCACTTAAACCCCTTTGTTACCTTAACAAAGCTTTGTGTTGAGGAATCTCTCTGGCCATTGTAGCAGAGAACTGCCAGGTCCCCAAAGGTCAGATCCTGGCTGATGATGCTGGAATCTCTGCATGAGACCAGACTCTCTTTTTTTCTGAACAGAATCTTATCTTTCGGAGCTTTTACCCCCTCACTGAATCCCACAATGAATAGAACAGTGGAATAGGGAGCCCCATAAACTCTGTGGAGCCCTAGCAGATGACTCCCTCTCTCCTGTACCTGAGACATTAATCCGATTGCCATGGCTTTCCTGGCACCTCATGCATGTTAATAAGATGAAGACAAAAGCCCCTCCCCACCTCTGGTCTCCAAGACAGATGCATTTGCAACAGTTGACTTTTAGAACCAAATCCAACCTGGTCTTCATATTCATTTTACCTGTCTGGGTAGTTAGTTATGCTTAGGTCCCCGAGAGGAACTACTCTTTGTCACATTTCACTGGCTAGTTCCTCCAGTGGGCACCATAAAGAAATAAGCACCTTCTCCCCCAACAACCCAACCCCTGTGTAGCCTTGCCTCATAGCCAGAAACAACCCTGGATTTCACTTAGTGCAGAGGGAGCAACTCCATTAAACTTCAAAGCATCACTTGAGAGCGGATTATTTTCTTACAGGGGTGACTGGAGGTATTTTGGCTCTAAGACTTTATGATCGCATTGTCTCCCAGGCAGCTTGACAATGCCTTATGTCCCTGACACTAGAAGGATTTATTCCCTTCCAGCATGGCTCTAAATCCTTGGGGAGCATGATATGTAAAAGCTGGCTTTCTAAATAAAGTCTCTGCTGCCCTCCTGCCTTCTTTCTTCCCAGACTGCTAGCCCCCACCCTCTCTCTCATAATAAAATAAACCCCATGTGTCTACCTTGATGGGAGCTGGGTGTGAACCTTGCTGAGTTGTTGACTAGGATGAGAATACTAATATTCATGCTTCTCGCCTCCGGGGACATATGAAGACGTTTCCATGGGTATCTGGGTAAACTCATTTCACCTAATGTTTTGCACAAGTGAAAATCCCTGATCCTCAACTTGTGGTACCACCTGCACTCTCCACATTGCCTTCTGCTTCCCACTCTAGCACACTGCTTGCTTCCAATCTGGGGTCCACTGGGGTAGAAGCCTGAACTCTGTTTACCCCACAAACTTGCTTACCTAGGATTGCTGTAGGTGCTGAGGAACTAACTGCCTCTCATTCAGAGACAGCCTGAAGCCAAATTCTTCCTGCTAGTCCGACCTACCATGGCCCAACCATGAACCTCACGAGCATTTGGAAGCCGGGGTTGTTTTATTTTTTCTCTCTGTGACTGCTGCTCACATGTGAAAAGCAGTTCTCTTAAGATTTTCATTCTCTTTCCCTCCCTCCCACATAAGCTAGGGCCAGGTCTTGGCATGCAAAGAGTGGGAAGATATACACAGTAGCTTGTAGTTTTCCTTTTATGGCTTGATTTTGGGATCACACCTGGAAGTGCTCAGGGCTCACTCTTGCCTCTAAAGATCACACTGCTGGAGTTGCTAGGCGGGACTGTTAATAGTGTTGGGGATCAAACCAGGGCTAGTCACTGGTGCCTTTACCTCTGTTGTAGCTCTTTGGTCGCCTATTTTTATTTCTGTTTGTTTGTTTGTTTGTTTGTTTGTTTGTTTGTTTTTGGGCCATACCCGGCGGTGCTCAGGGGTTACTCCTGGCTGTCTGCTCAGAAATAGCTCCTGGCAGGCACAGGGGACCATATGGGACACCGGGATTCGAACCAACCACCTTTGGTCCTGGATCGGCTGCTTGCAAGGCAAATGCCGTAGTGCTATCTCTCCGGGCCCCTATTTTCATTTCTTAAGGAAGAAATCAACAGGAAGCCGCCTGTCCCTAACAGAACTGTCCTAGTATTTTCAGGTAGAAAAAAGTCCTTTTTCCAGACAAAATCTACCTTGGTGAACACTTTTTTTGCAGTAAGCCATTCTGCTCCAAAACTTGGATTAAGTCAACTCCCAGGAACAATGAATTGTTCTCTCCTCTCTGTGCTTCCTAGACATTTTAGTAAAATGATGTCCCTCTCTGTTTCAGCTCCTGTGTCCCCTTGCCTTCCTCTCTGGTACCATCCAGCTCAGTCATATCTGTGTTCCCAATGCATAGAAAAGTGCCTAGAATTCAGTAGCAGTAGAATAAATGTTTGCTGTAAAATAAATGCTGTCTATACATCATAATAAAGAGGGTTGTCAGAATTTCTTCAATGCCTTCAACTATTGGGAATCTGTTACTTTGCAAAGTTGGTTTATTGTTTCTCCTGTCAACTTCAGATTCTAAAAATACGGGGCACGTGGACAAATGGGGAAGCAACTTTGTATCTCTCTACCCCATAAAGAAGACGGATGCCAGCTCTCTGCTGTATTTATCTGGCGACTGGCTTCAGCGATAACACATAAAACTATACAGTTAAAAGACATTAAAGTGCAGCTTCGATGAAAACAGACACAAAAAAATACTGATAGAAACTGCTCAAAAGGCTGCTCTGAAGAAAAATATGTTTAGGGCCATGCTTGAAAGCATTTACATAAACCATCCTCACTAGGCCGGCACTTGCTTCTTTTCTGTTCTGGGATGTACATGTATTGGTGTGCGAGGAGTGTTTTAAGTGGGGTAACAGAGGCCAAACCCAGGGCCTCATCAACATGAGGCATGTGTTCTCTCCATTTTGGGGGTGTTTGGAGTTGGAAGTTCCCCTGGGCATGGGTGACCTGGACTTTCTCCAGCTACTTCATCAATTTAGGAGATGGTTATATTTTATTTGCCTATAAGCTGTTCTATTACTCATGAGAAGGAAATTGTTAATGCCAAAAAGATAGGAATGTGCCTAGACTGCAAATGCATGCCAGACCAAGAGGTACCCCAGGGGTCATAATTGCTACCCAGTCACTCTGTAAAGTTCCCTTCCAACCTAGAATGAGACAGAGCAGCCCAAGTCAAGAATCCCTTCCATTAAGGATTCATCCCCAAGGCGAAAGTGTTGTACAAGCATGATTTACAAAGTTCTTTACTGAAGTTCCATTTTAAGTGTTGGGTACATTTGAGAGAGAAAGCAAGACTAAACCTCTAGGCCCAATCCCCTCAAACACTAACTGGCCATCTTGGATGGAAGCATGGAGAGGCTGAGCTCTAGAGTTATTTATATACAAAACAGCAATCATCTTGATTCTGTCTATCACGGGGAGTTGGGGCACAGGGAAAGTGCAGATGGCTGATAGTAATGTTACAGCTTTAATTGGTAGGAGAAGAGATGGTGAGGGCATATCACCCAGACACTGCCTCTTTATTGACATGTCATTGCATTTTGGAATCAGGAAAGGCTGAAGGCCTGTGGTCCACAGGATGGTGCCAGGAGAGGCATGCTGAGATGCTGAGGGGAGATATAAGAAGGTGCAAGGAGAAAGGCTAATTTTTAGCAAGAGAAGCTCCTGCAGGCAAGGCACAGGTGACAGGTGGCAGCATGCTGCTTCAGATAAGCTTTGACAAGCAAGTCCAGAGAGGAAGACTGATTTTCCAAAATGCCATGCCCCCAAAGCAGCAAGTGTGGGCTGTTAGATTCCAAAACAAAATCCAGAGGAAGTCATAACTGTTGGCTCTGGACTCTCTGGCCTGATTCGAATTTTGATTACTCTGCTTTGCATTCCAACTCTGTGATTTGCAGTAAATGTCATTGCTATTATTGTTTTTTTTTAATATGGATGCTCACCTCATTAATTTGTAGAGAGTTCAAAGGTGATAACCCTAGAGAGTGATTGACAGTTCCTAAAACAGTTCGTAGTAAATAAATATTAAACAAAAATAAAAGAAATTGCTGAGCAAAGGAAAATTGGTTTGAGGAAACAGAAACAAAAGAAAGATTTGGGGCTGTAGAAATAATTTAGGGGTTAAGGAGCATGCTTTGCATGTGACTGATCCCTGTTCAATCCTGGGAACTATATTGCCAAGTGCAACTATAGAGGGCCCTGAGCTCACTCAGCTGGACCAGCTGTCCCCGGCATCTGCATGGAGCCCCCCCCCCATTTCAATGAAGTATAGATTTTCTAAAAAAGGAAAGGATATACATTGCATTAATTCTCTATGAGTACAATAACAGATCAGCATAGTCTTAGTCATTTTATCAATGGCTAAAACCAACAGAAATAGATTCTCTCCAGGTTCTGAAAGTCAGGAATTCAGAATCAAAAGGACAACTAGTGGTTTTTTGTTTGCTTGTTTGTTTGTTTGTTTGTTTTTTATTTCTGGAAGGTTCTAGAGGATAATCCTTTCTGGCCTTTTTCATGGGCTTCAGGTATTGTTTGTTTATTGACCAGAGAACTCCATTGTCACCTGGCCCTTCTTCTTACCTACGTCTTGTCCTCTTTTGTCTCTTAAAAAGCACTCAATTGAGGGTTTAGGTTGCACCCTGAAAGTCCAGATGCTTTATGCCAAAATTCTTAGCTCAGTCATGTCTGCAACCTCCTATTTCCCAAAGAAAATCATAAGGGTGTAAGAGTTGGGTAGTCACCAATCAATCCACTATAATTATTGATTAGACAGTTACTGTTACATCTCCATTAAATAGCAAAATTTTATTAAAAAATAAAAAATCGAGGGCCAGAGTGGGGGCGCAAGCAGTAGGGCATTTGTTTGCATGTACTAACCTAGGACAGACCAGGGTTCGATCCTTCAATGACAAATATGGTCCCCCAAGCCAGGAGCAATTTCTGAGCTCATAGCCAGGAGTAACCCCTGAGCTAACGTCACAGGGTGGGACCCAAAACACAAAAATAAAATTAAAATTAAAAATTGCAGCTGGAGAGATAGCACAGTGGTAGGGCATTTGCCTTGCACACAGCAGACCCAGGGCAGACGGTGGTTTGAATCCCAGCATCCCATATGGCCCCTGTGCCTTCCAGGAGTGATTTCTGAGCACAGAGCCAGGAGAAATCACTGAGCACTGTCGAGTGTGACCCAAAAAACAAAATAAAAATAAAAAAAATCCATCCTCCTAATAGTATTTGTTCACTCTAGGTAGGCATTGCAGGACAATTTATCTTCACAGATACACTTTTAGAGAATAATAATGTTTTCACTTGGAAATGTGTACTTTATTTTTTACCTGAACTGTATGTTTGACCCATTAGCAGATACATTTAAAGTTTATAATGCCAGGTATTACTTTGCTCAATTTTTACATAAAAATAGACTTTCCCCTTGTAACCCAGTAGTTCTAGTAGATTCCGAGAATCTCTCTGTTTAGTGAAGCTGTCTCTGTTGAGGCTGTGGTGCTGGAGCAGGTCAATCGCATAGAGTCCAAGGATGTAGAATCTCACAGCCTCTAACTTAGCTCCAGCCAAACAAGCAATGAGACAACTGCGTGTTTCCTCTCTATAAAATTGGGGGAAATAAATTATTTTTATCTAGAATCAGCTATGAGTATCTGCCCTTTAATCTGTACATAATTCTGGCCTGGGCAGGAGGTCAGAGCACCCAGAATATGACAACAAGAAAGAGTAATAACCAACTTCTCCCTTGCTATTTTGCTACAGGAATTGAGACTTCATCCTACCTCATTTGAGTGAAAGGAGAGATTTGGGACCAGAAAAAATACCAGAAAAAAGTACAGAGGTTGAGACACCTGCAGAGCACATAGTTGACCCCTGTTCAATGGCACCACAGAGCTTGGAGTAAGTCCTGAGCAATGCTGGAGTATGTCCTCGCAACAAAAAACAAACCAAAACAGAGTAAGAGAAACAGTAGGAACGAGGACACCGACTTCAGTGCTCCCTATCCCATCTCAGACTTCTACCATGTGCTTTGCTTCCACTCTGTTTCCAGTCTCATCCCATCCGGGTCCTTTTAGAGGCTCATTCATAGATATTGCTGCTTCACATCTGTAACATTGTCTATCCTGATAAAGATAAATTTTTCTTGTTCCTCTCCTAGTGTATTGTCCCACCATCGACCAAGCCCCAGAATTCCAGGAAATCGCTGCCATTTAATATTCAATACAATGTGAACTTTTGTGCTTTTGAGAAATATGAGTTTATACTTCCCTCAAACCAGGCATTGTCATCTGTGGGGGTGTCCTTGCAGAAGGTCACGTAGGAGGTCAGGCTATATGGAGCTCTAGAGGGATTCTCCATGGGGTGATTTTACCTCTTCAGACACATCATTATCCACACAGCAGAGTCCTTCCCTTAAAAAACCACCATCCCTTGCCCTACCCCTTTTACCCCCCCCAGTTTGTGTATCTGACCTAATTCCACCTTCTGGCCAACTGTTCAGAATGTACACCCATAACAATCTGGATGACAATTACTTTCTTCTCCTCTACTGAAACTGGGTCAAGAACTCGTTTCTACCAACTTCTATCTTTTGCCAATCATACCTGGAGAATGATAGGGTAGCCTTGTTTATGTCATTCATGGAACTGGTAGCCATGTAAGAGAAAGAGGCTAGGAGGCAGCAGAGAGATGTGCTGTAGGCGGAAGTGGCTCTTGCCAGCATTCTGAGCACAAATATGTTTTCTCCATTGGTTTCCCCGGGCTTTCCAGTTCTGCCTTGATGCTCAGGCTCCACAGATTCCAAAAGACACCCCCGAGGCCTTTGATCCAGACAGTTTCTTGGCTTTAACAATTGTGGCTTGGTCTCTGCTTTCACATCCTTCCAGCCCTGGGGGCAGAATGGTCCCCAGAGACTATCTCTGAGACACCCCACTGTTCTGTGCCTCCAGCATGTAGCCCTGTAAGTGGAGCACATGGATCTTGTCAGCAGCACCAAGTCTCACATTAAAATTCAACAAGCACCGCCTAGCAATCCCCAAAGAATCCATTATTTGACTAGTATTTACTGAGTGTCTATTATGTGACAGGTGCGCTTGGCTCTGGGCTGGGAATTTGATGAAAAATAAAACAATCTGCTGGCAGATCCTTAGTATTTTACCCTCATTTCCATCCTAAAATTATCAGTACGATGTACTCACTTGGAATAGTCCATCCAAACCCACAGACGATCATTGCAAGACAAGAGCCTTTGCAAACCCAAAACTCACCCCTGCTCCTGCACACACACACACACACACACACACACACACACACACGCACACACACGCACGCACGCATGCATGCTATCACAGCCCAGAATACTTAGACAAGCAAGAATTACAGAGGATTCTCACTCTAGGACCTAGGGGAACAAACCTGTCAAAGGTGCCATGCATGACAGTGACACTATCTTGGCCTCTCTGCGACAGACTAGCTTCAAGCTGACTCTGACTGAAGAAACCTTGTTTTTGACACTATGTGAAACTAAAGGGTCAGTTCTATTAGCTAGTTGCTGCTTGTCTTCCTCATCTCAGGCTGATATAGACCAGGTAGTAATACAACACAGAAATGTATCTCTTAACGTTTTGAAGGCCAGAAGTCTAAGATGATGGTGCCAGAAGATGTGAGTTCTGATTGCAGATTGCCTACTTGCACTGAGTCAACATGTAGTAGAGGGCAGAGAGTGGCAGTGATTTACTTGGTGACTTTTGCAAGGATATCTGTGTTGCTCCTGCAGCGCCATCCTCATGGCCTTATTTAAGAATACGGATTACCTCTTAAAGGCCCACCTCCTAATATAGTAGTTTTCAATATGTAAATTGGGGGACTATAAAACAATCCAAAAGTCTGACTCAAACCATGGTTGTAGAGACCATTTCAAACTAGAGCACTAGAGGTGATGTAAAAACTAAAGAATTTTTAAGAGAGGAGACCTATAGTTTGGCAAAGTGCTGAATAAAGTAGAGCATATCCAAGTCTGCAGTGACAGCAGGGAGAAGGACAGGAAGTTATCGGAATGGTGCAATAAAAGGTGATAGTGACTTGAAGTAAAAAAGTGAAGTTAGATGGGCTAGAGAGACAGCACAGCAGGAAAAGTGCTTGCCTTGCACATGATAGACATGTTCAATACCTGGTATCATATATTGTACCCTAACCCGTGACCAGAGTAATTCCTGAGTACAGAATCAGTTGAGCACAATTGAGTATTTTGCAAAAAAAAGAGGGAGGGAGAAAAAAATGAAAAATAATAAGGAAGGAAGGAGGAAGGAAGGAAGGAAGGAAGGAAGGAAGGAAGGAAGGAAGGAAGGAAGGAAGGAAGGAAGGAAGGAAGGAAGGAAGGAAGGAAGGAAGGAAGGAAGGAAGGAAGGAAGGAAGGAAGGAAGGTGGGAATTCTGTTGGAGGAAGTAGAACTAATTGCATCACCAAGATTATATACTTTGATAATCTGACTGTAGAGTATGAAAAAAAATTTGTGATTACCATGAAATCTTTTTATTTCCCCAGTTTTTGGTTCACACCCAATGGCACTCAGGGATTACTCCTGGCTCTGCACTCAGAAATCGCTTCTGGCAGGCAGGGGAGATCATATGGGATACCGAGATTTGAACTGCTGTCGTCCTGAATCGGCTGTGTGCAAGGCAAATGCCCTACCACTTTGCAATCTCTCCGGGCCCTACCATAAAGTCTTTGTTTTATGTTCCTGCATGAGTGAGATATGCGTTTGTAGGATGGTCATAATTCTGTTTTGAATATGGTGATTCTCAAATATCCATTAGATATCCAAACATAATGGTTGGACTTGTCAATCTGGAGGTAAAAGGGAAAAGGGTTAGAGATAAAGATGCCTGTGTAAAATTAAAACCACAGCAGTTGAAGAGAGCATGTAGAGCTCGGGTCACTAAGATAAGATTATGGTGTGAAACCTGAGTCTTTTTTGTCTTTTTTTAAATATACCTTAGTTTTAAAAGAGTAGTTCAGTTGCAAGCTGAAGAGCTCCAGTTATAACAAGGCCTTATGCTCTAGCACTGTTGCTTGGCCCATGAAGCTATAAACAAGACACATCAAGTTTCAAAGGCAGTGCTTGTAAAACCTCTCATGCAATATGACTGATCCTATTTAAAGCACCTAGGAATAAAGAGTTAGGAGTGACAGTTAGGAGTGAGAAAGAGTAAACCAAGAGAAAGATGTATAAACCTGGAAAATGAAGTTTTTAAGGACAAACAAAAAAAGTGTACCATGTGCTGAGAAAAAAGACACAATATGCCAGGCACTGAATAAAACCACTTTACTGGTGTAGTGGAGACAGTCACATCTTCACTGAACTGACATCAAGAAAGTTGGATGAGAAAAATGGAGATGAAGAATATGGATGACCCTGTTAAGAGGTATTGTTGAAAGAATAATGCAGAAGTCAGGTGTGTTCTGGATAGTACTAAATGGTTCTGTATTGCAGATACCTCTGAGAGTATCCAGATTTCCATGAATGCATTTGTTTGGATGAGAGAAAAATCTATGCCATGGCACAGTTGGCATGTCTCTAAACAATAGAAAGCTCAGTGCATCAACTGTGATAGGCAAGAAGGAAGAGCAGGAAAGCACAGATGCAGGAGAGAAGAGTCCTCTAGAAAACAGTAAAACTTGGACATGAGTTTTGTGTTAGTAAATAGAGGGTTGCAAGTAAACAAGTATTAGAGAAGCCATCTTGCTTCTCGCATATATAATTCTATTTTTTAAAATAATTATATTTTCTTTATTTTTGCTTTCCTGATGGTGTTTTTTTAAGTAATAGGTAAGTTGCTTTTATCTATAAATAACTTCTTTATTTAAGCACTATGGCTACAAACATATTTGTAATTTAATTTCAGCCATAAAATGTATACCCCCTTCACCAGTGTAATTTCCCTCAAACCATTGCTTCCCACCATTTCCTTCCTCTCCCATCCCCTTCCTGTCTTCGAGACACACATGTATCCCTCTAACATTGTCATGGTAGAATTTAGTGTATTTATTTATCTTACTGCACTTACCACTCTCTGTGATAAGTTTTTTGTTATGGGCTGGTCCTTCCAGTTCTTATCTCTCACTGGGTGTTATTATTTTACTGTCTTTTATTTTTCTTAAATCCCACATATGAGTGAAACTTCTGTGCTTATCTATCTCCCTCTGACTTATTTCACTTAATATAATAGTATCCAAATCCATCCATGTATAAGCAAATTTTATTATTTCATTTTTTTGAACAGCTGCATAGTATTTCATTGTGTAGATGTACCACAGTTTCTTTAGCCACTCATATGTTGTTGGGCATCTGGGTTGTTTCCAAATTCTGGCTATGGTAAATAGTGCTACTATGAATATAGGAATGCAGAGGGCATTATTATTGTATTCTGCTATTGTGGTCCTAGAGTATAGCCTCTTAGGAGTAGTCTTGCTGGATCATCTAAGAGCTCACTGTCCAGATTTTTAAGGAATATCCATATTGTTTTCCAAAAAGACTGGACTAGACAGCATTCCTACCAGCAGTGAATAGGAGTTTCTTTCTTACCACTTTCGTGCCAGCAGTGGTTCTTGTTCTTTGTGATGTGTGTCAGTCTTTGTGGTGTGAGATGGTACTTCATTGATGTTTTAATTTGCATCTTCCTGATGACTAGTGATGTGGAACATTTTTTTCATGTGCATTTTGGCCATCTGAAATTCTTCTTTGAGGAAATGTATGTTCATTTTTTGATGGGGTTAGATATTTTTCTTTTTAAGTTCTGTCAGTACCTGGTATATCTTCGATATTAGCCTCTTATCTGATGGGTATTGGGTGAATAGTTTCTACCAATACATCTGTGACCCTTTTACTCTAGTCACTGTTTCCTTTGATGTAAAGAAGCTTCTCAGTTTAATGTAATCCCATTTGTTTATCTCTGCTTCCACATGTTTGGACAGTGGTGTTTCCTCTTTGAAGATGTCTTTAACTTCAATGTCATGAAGTGTTTTGCCTACATTTTCTTCAATATACCTTATAATTTCAGATCTGATATCAAGGTCTTTAATACATTTTGATTTAACCTTTGTGCATGGTGTTAGACAGAGGTCTGAGTTTGCTTTTGTGCATGAGGCTGACCAGTTGTCCCAACACTATTTGTTGAATAGTGTTTAATAGGGACTTTCTTGTCCCTTTATAAAAAATTAATTGATTGTATGTCTGAGGGTCATTCTTTGAATATTCAAGTCTATTCCATTGATCTGAGAGTCTGTCTTTATTATAGTATCATGCTGTTTTGATGATTTTTGCTTTGTAGTACAATTTAAATATGGGGAAAGTAATGCCTCCCATCTTCATTTTCCTAAGGTTGCTTTAGCTATTCTTGGATGGTTTTTGTTCTAGATGAATTTCAGGAGTGTTTGATCCACTTCTTGTAGAATGTCATGGGTATCCTTAGAGGATTTGCATTTAATCTGTACAATGCTTTGGGAAGTATTGTCATTTTAATGATGTTAATCCTCCCAATCCACAACAGGGTAGGTGTATCCATTTCCTGGTGTTTTCTTTTGTTTCTTTTTTTTTAAATTAATATCTTTGTTTAAACACCTTGATTACAAACATGATTATGGTTGGGTTCCAGTCATGTAAAGAACAACCCCCTTCACCAGTGCAACAATCCCATCACCAATGTCCCAAATCTCCCTCTTCCCCACCCCACCCCAGCCTGTACTCTACACAGGCTTTCTTCTTCTCTTGTTCATTCTCATTGTTAGGATGTTCTCAATGTAGTTATTTCTCTAACTACACTCATCACTCTTTTTGGTGAGCTTCATGAAGTGAGCTGAAAGTGTTTTGTAAAAAAAAAAAAATGTTTTGTAGTTTTCTTTGTATAGGTCCTTCTCTTAAGTTGACTCCAAGGTATTTGAGTTTCTGTGGCTCTATTGTGAATGGGATTTTTTTTTTAAATGTCCATTTCTTCTTTATCATTATTTCTGTATAAGAAGGCCATTGATTTTTGCATGTTAATTTTGTAGCTTGCCACTTTTACATATGAATCTATAGCCTAAAAGCTTTTTGGTAGAATCTTTAGAATTTTCTAAGTATAGTATTATATCATATGTAAACAGTGAGAGCTTGTCTAAAGTCTGTGTCATCTGAAATTAGTATGGCCACTCCAGCCTTTTGTAAGGGAGTTGTTTGCTTGCATGATTGTCCTCCCACCTTTGAGTTTGAATCTGTGTTTATTCTGGCTATTTAGATGTGTTTCCAGTAGGTATCAAAATGTTGGCCTCCACTTTTTGATCCATGTTGTCACTTTGTGTCTCTTAACAAGTGCATTTAGTCCATTGGTGTTGAGAGATTATTGTGATGGGATTTATTGCCATCTTTTGGTAGGAGTTTGGGGTGTCTTGTGGTTTGTCTTATCTTACAGTCAAGCTTTCAATTCATTGTTTAAGGCTGGTTTTGAGTCTGTAAAGTTTCTAAGTTGTTGTTTATCCATAAAGCTGTGTATCTTTCCTTCAACCCAAATGTAAGTCTGGCTGGGTAAAGTACTCTTGGTGATGCATTTATTTCATTGAGTTTTGTCACTATATCCCACTACTGCCTTTGGGCCTTGAAGGTTTCTTGTGACACTTTTGCAGTAAATCTTAGTATACTCTCATAAATGTAATTTTCCTTTTTGATCTTGCTGCTTTCAATATTCCATCCCTATCTATGGGGTTCTTCATTGTGACTAGGACATGTCTTGGGGTGCTTTTCTTTGGATCTCTATTGACTGGTCCTCTTTAGGCATGTAGGATTTGGTTGTGTATAGTATTTTACTCTGAATATTTTTCTCTGTAATAATGTACTTGAGTATTGACTCTTCATGGGAGTTTTCTTGTTGTGTTTCTGAGATTCCAATGATTCTTATGTTGTTTCTGTTGAGTTTATCAAAGTCTTCTATTTTTATCTGTCACATTCTTTGAGTACGTTTCCCATTATCTGATTATTTGTTTTAAGGCTCTTTTCCAGCCTCTTCTGTTTTATGAAGTTGCTATGCATCTCATCTTCTAGCTCACTGATTCTGTCTTTTGCTGCAGAGGTTTGTGTTGCTGTCTTCTGTTGAAGAGGCTATCTAGTGAGGTTTTTGTTTTGCCTACCAAGATTTTCAGCTCTGTTATTTGTGGCACATTCAGTTTATTCCATGCTTTCTGAGAGTTCTATGAACATCTTCCACATTTCTTCTCTGAAGTCCTTATCTGAGAGGTAAATAAGTGGTTGATACTTTTCAGCCATCAGAGCTACCATCTTTATTCTCTAAGCATGATGGGGCCCTGCTTTGTTTTCCCATAGTCGCAGTTGTAGTGTGATGATTTCTATGTCCCATGCAGGCCTTCCTTGATTAGTAGGAGTATATACAGTGCTGGAGCAAAGTGAAGTAGCTGCATTGTACTCACTCTTTGTCTTTGACATGGATTTTGTTTCACACCTGGATGCTGCCCAAGTGACTTCTGGGTTCTAAAGCCTCCTGCTCTGCCTCATGTGGCCTTGTTGTTTCTGAATCAGGTTCATATGCTCTAATTCACTGCCTTGGGCTTCTGTTTCTCACCTGGGTACTGCTGAACTGCTGACATGGCTTCTGGGTCCTAAAGCTTCCTACTCTTCATCCCACACCATGTTGTCTCTGGCACAGGTTCAGCCACTCTCCACATATATAATTTTCATAACCTTGAACTCTCCCTCGGCCTTTGCCTTATCCCTCAACCCTATGAGTTGTTTTTATGCACTATGTTTAAAATTAGACCAGGCCAATTAAGGGATAGAATAAATGGGCAAAAAGCCAGGCCTCTGAGGGTTTTCATATAGATACTGTACTTGAATGCAGTTTAATCACATTACTCTTTTTATAAGAAACAGAGCATTATCCTCCAAGAGTGATTATTGATATTAGTCCTGATTGCTTTGAGGCAGTACACCCTTCTCACCTACTCAGGTCCATAAACTTCTTCTAACTTACTTTCCCAATCAGCATTACATAAACCTCTATTCTCAATTTGAGATGAAAATTGGTTTGTGGTGAGGAGAAGGCCACTATCTTCTCAACTCCTAAAAATGTTCTTTTTATTTGCATGAGCTCTTTTCTTTAGATCTACTGGCCTACAATGACCCAAACTCAGGTTTCATAACAGAGAGGGACCCTGAGAATAAGGAGGAGTGTTAATCTCATCTGTCTATCCCCATCATCTTGTGACTCATTCTCTCATTTTAGAGCAGAACCAGAAAGTCAAAATCCCTGCCAATGTACCTCTCACTGAGTAGCCTTGATGCTGAATGGTAGATAAAAACACTACAGTACTATACACCTGCTCTGTGCCAACACCTATATCTCTTAGAAAACTTTGAGTATTAAACCCAGGGCAGGGATGAGGGTGGGGGTTGCTATCATCCTAGTAATTTTCTACATGAGGTGACTGAAACTGAAATGAAGTTTGACATGATGGACACAGAAACCCAAATCCCACTTCCCAGGTTCCCTAGCTTTAAGTCAGTCAGGTATTCAGTGGGTAACTGGTCAGAGACCACATACATATTAGAACTGTTAATAAATGTAATATTATATACACAGAGCCTTTACATATGCAAGTGTTATATCAATGGCTATTTCTGTCTCTTTTTTTGCCTGAAGTTTATGGCAAATGGAAAAATGTTGGGAGTGGATATCCCTCAGTTAAGCCATCTTCTGAGCTCTGCAAATCTGAATCCTTCTAGTATAAATAAAACTGCAGCTTTTCTTCAGAATTTAAAGCACTGTGTCTCTCCCAACACCCATCCAGGATATTTTGGATTTCTCATATGTTCTTTATGACTGAATTAATTTTTTTCTCTTTCTCCAACTTAATAAAAGTCTAGGAGGCAGAGAGAGCATGAAGCAAAAGGTCATAAATGCCATGTCCATTGTTTTCTGACTTCTTGGTATATTATTTCTTTGCTTCTACCCTGTTTCTTCAGATCCAGCTATGTGGGGGCTTAGAAATGGAGTGCCTAGGATTATCTCACAATCATGAAATCTTTATTTTACAACTGGAGCTCAAAAAGCAAGCTGGATCCAGAGACCTGAGATTACCCCACAAAATGGCGAGTGCCTTGATTCTCCAGTGGTTACTCACCATAAAGTTTCCTTAATCTAGACTGAGTGTGCAGTGCCCATCACTAGAACATTGGTGCATATGGACCCTGTTCTGAATGTGGCAGAAGCCCCTTCAGGTGGGACAGAAGCAGGTAGTGAATGGGATAGAACTCAAGACTCTGAGCAGCATCCCAAAGGTCGAGGCCCACCACCTTTCTTCTAACCAAAGGTGCTTTGTTCAAGGACTTCAGCCCTCCAACTGCAGCAGGTTATTGAGGTCACTAACAGGGCAGAAGCCAAAGAGAAAGCTCCATTGGAGAGGGACCAACATTAGAGAGATGTGCGGGTCTCTCCACTCAGATTCTAGTTCATGAACTGAAAGCTTTTCCATCCCAAATGACCTAAATAGCTTAACACAGAAGGAGAAGGTGGAGATGGAGAATCCAAGCCCAGCTGAAGTCCAAATGAGGAGAAGCTGCTTTCAGAACCCTCCTGCACCTGGGTTACCTACAAAAAAAAAAAAATTAACTTTCTTCTAGGTTAATCTCTTTATTCTAGTTGCATCAGTCAATATATTGCTGGTTAAACTGTGTGTTTTATCTGTATTAGATTTTATAGCTGCTGTTTTGTTCTATGCCCCACTGCAAACAGAAAAATTTATATCTAAGTTTAGTGGTTTAATATTAGTTTGCACAATTGTGAGAAAATGCATAATATTGTTAGATTTTAAAAGTTCTTAGCTATCCTAGTGAATGTTTCCCAAATGCTATGGTGTTTTATTATTTAGCAATTTATTCTCAAATTATGTCTGCAAATATATTCTAATGTCTTTATCCACGGAAGTTGATGGAAAAGAAACTTGAATGAAATAGACTTTTGGTCCTCGAACTTTTTAAACAGGGGCCAGTTTTAAACAGCGGTCTGTCTTTCAGACCATTGGAGGGCCAGACTATAGTAAAAACAAAAACTATAAACAAATTCCTATGTACACTGTATATATTTTATTTTGAAGTGAATAAACAAAACAGAAACAAATACAATATGTGGCCTATGAGCCATAGTTTGAGGACCACTACTAGACTCTAATTATAGTGCTCATTATAAGAATGTTTTAGCAAACTTATTTTCAATATATATATATATGCAGAAATGTTCTTGTGATTTTATTTAGAGAAGTTTATGGAAAGGAATGCAGATGTTCTAGATCATTTTACAGTGCTGAGGTAAGAAAGTTTAAGAATTTTCAAATTAAGTGTATCTGCAGGAAGGTTCTAATGTCTATGTTTAGAGAAGCCTATGAAAAATGTGATATGTAAAAGACAAAGATATGGAAAAAGCTGATTATTTTGAGAATGACGTATACAATTTAAACTTGTGTCTATGCAATATAACAATATAAGTTCTAATATGGGGTTTCTTCCTCTGGCAGAGAAAAGTAGAATAAAACTTTTGTAACTTTTCTCATTTTTTGTTTTGGTTTAAACAGAAAGGGTGGAGGTGCTGGAGAGATGGCATGGAGGTAAGGCATTTGCCTTGCATGCAGAAGGATGGTGGTTCGAATCCCAGCATCCCATATGATCCCCCAAGCCTGCCAGGAGCAATTTTCTGAGTGTAGAGCAGGGGTCTAAAACTTGAGGCCCACGGGCCATTTGCGGCCCCCCTTATAACATTTTGTGGCCCGCGGCCGGCCTTTAAATATCGCAGTATTCTCAATTATTTGCTTACCAAATAATCACAATAAAAATCACATTAGTAAGAAAAAAATCGCATTAAACATTCATATACCCCAAGCAGTTCCGTTCAGGGTATATAAATGTTTAATGCAATTTTTTGCGCTTTTTTTCTTACTAATGCAATTTTTTATTGTAAATATTCGGTAAGCGAAATCCCTTATGCGGCCCTGCCTCACCCCGACTTTGCCTCCTGTGGCCCCCAGGTAAATTGAGTTTGAGATCCCTGGTCTAGAGCCAAGAGTGACCCTTGAGTGCGGCCAGGTATAACCCAAAACCAAAACAAAACAAAACAAGAAAAAACAGAAAGGGTAGAAATGTCAGATGATACCAAGCTATCAACCCCAAACAAGGTGTTTCCCCAACTGCCTCTTTCCCTAAGCCTCTTCTTTTGGTATGTAAAAGCCAACAAGGATTACTTGACCTTCCTTTCCTAGTATGGGGAATTGGTTTAAAAAATAAAGGGGAGTTCTGGCTTTTTGACTGAGGAAGAGTCAGCATGAGGCAAAAAGCGATGGACACCATGTCCATCCTTTCCTAAAAAAAAAAAAAAAAAAGTCTAGGTTTCAATGCTATCCTGGGGCATCCAGGCCAGCAGGATACAGCTCTGGCCAAGAGAGCAAGATTTCTTTTATCATATCAGAGAACCAAGAATTTACTCTGGGGGCTGGAGCAGTGGTGCAAGCAGTAGGGCCTTTGCCTTGCAAGCGCTAAACTAGGACAGACCATGGTTTGATCCCCTGGTGTCTCATATGGTCCCCCAAGCCAGGAGTGATTTCGGAGCACATAACCAGGAGTAACCCCTGTGCATCGCCGGGTTAAATAAATTTACTCTGGTGGCCTCTCCCACAGTCCATGAAAATCAGGATCAGGGAGTAAAATATGAAGTTAATAGCAAGATATTCTACAAATCCCTGTATCCTACCCAGTATCTGAGGGCTGACAGTCACATGTTTTCATTCTCAGGAAGGTAGGTTCTATGAAGTTGTTACCTAGAACTAATCTTAGGTGGATATGTTGTCAGGAACACGCCTTCCAGGTAAGATTGACAGGAGTGGGAGAAAGGAAAAAGAGTGTTCTCAGTAGGGTAGACAAACAGGCTCAAAGGGAAATACTGCCTAGAACACTTCCGGAGCCACAGCCACCAGGGTCCCCATCTTAAACTTGGCAAAGTGGGTTTGGTAACCTCTTGACCACTTCTACCCACAGAGTCTCAGGGTTTAGTGCTCATGGTATTTGCTCACACCACTTATGGCTCCATGCCTGTTCACTCATCTGCCTGGTTATCCTGCCCAAGTCCACCACTTCCAGCTTCAGTGCCTCCCTTACTCTGGCCACCCCAGACTTCTTACTGATTCTCTCTATACCTGATGTAGTAGTAGCAGTAGTAGTAGTAGTAGTAGTAGTAGTAGTAGTAGTAGTAGTAGCTCTTTTCTAATTTTTATTTAGTCACTGTGAAATTATAAAAGTATCTTCATGATTGGGTTTCAGTCATACATTATCTCAACACTGATCCTTTTACCAGTGCCCTTTAATCTGCATATTCCTAACACCTAGTTTAATATCTTGAGTAGCTTAACTATTTGAGAAGTCGGAAATAATGCAGTGGGTAAGGTGCCTGCTTTGGGGGCCAGAGTGACAGCTCAGTGGTAGAGTGTTTGCCTTGCACACTGCCAACTCAGGACAGACCCAGCTTCAATCCCCTGCATCCCATATGGTCCCCCCAAACTGCCAGGAGCTATTTCTGAGGGCAGAGCCAGGAGTAACTCCTGAGCATGGCAGTGTGTAGCCCCCAAACAAATAAACAAGCAAACAAACAAAAAGGTGCCTGCTTTGCATACAGCCAGATACTAATGCAGTATTAAACGCTACTTCAAAGACCATCAGGAATGACCCCTAAGCAGAAAATTGAAAAGTGAGTGATGTCAAACATTTCCAAATTTGGCACAGGAACCAACAGTGATCCAATGGTCTCTCTCTGTGAAATATTAGGCTGAGTATTCCACAAACCCTAGCGAAGGAGTGAGATTCCCATGCCCCCAATCCAGGTAGGACGAGACATGTGAATCCAGTAGTAAAACCAAGGCAGGAAATAATCCACACACACGATCAGGAAAAAAACAGCTGAACCCCACAAGCTAGCAGCTCCACTGTGAAGAATGACTAGCCAAGATGCTATCTGTCTCTCTCTGTCTGTCTCTGTCTCTGTCTCTCTCTGTCTCTGTCTCTCTCTGTCTCTGTCTCTCTCTCTGCATTTCCTCAGTGAGGCAACTGATTAATTTCCTTATGTTGATGATGATGTTTTCTTGATGGCTTCAGTTTACAAGACAGGTGTTCTACTGCTGGTGCTGAACTTTCTCCCAGCCCATATAAAGGTAGAAATGAGACCTTCTCATTCTTGGGGTGCCTTCCTCTGCTCCTAGTCAAACTAACACACCATCCTGATGCTTCTGTCCCCCTTCTCCAGCAGTCACATTCATTCTTCTCTCACCACCTCCTTCCTTCCCTTCCTGCGGCTTCTGGAATGAAGGTGCCCAGCCTGGCTTGTCTCTGACACTCATTACTCTGGTATTGATGGCCTTCCACCTCCCTGTTATTCCAGGAAGATTAGAAAGCAGGGACCTTTCTTGGGCAAGAGAATGGGTTTTGTCAGTATTCAGTGCATGGCGGCAGAAAGTATAATAAATTCTGGCAGTCAATCGAATATGACATGATAATGAATGTTAACATCACGTGCGCCCCTTTGCCAACAGAGGGGAAAGTCATGTTAGATTACAGCTAAACACAGGCGCCAGGCGTTTCTATTTGCCTCTCACTCTTTCTCCTCCTCTCACTGGTCTCCCCCCAGAGCTGGCTCCACCTCAGCCCTCCAGCCTCTGCTTCTTTGGTTGCATTGCTCAGACAAATGGTTTTAATTCCCAGGGCCTCATGTTCTTTGTGGAAGAAGCCTGACCCCAGAGGTCACTTTTCTCCCTCAAACTTAACAAAGTCAACTACTGGGTTGTGGACACAGGGCTCTTGTAGTCAGGGCAGCCCTGCAAGTCTGGATCTAATCGAGGAAAATAAAGGTCAGAAGAAAGCTCCTGGAAGTCCAAGTTTATTATCAAGAGAGAAGACCCTCTTTCTCATCAGGGAAATAAATACAAGAGCAAGTCAGAACTTCAAACAATCCTCCTAGGGGACTTTGGCCCCACTATTAAGAGAGGCCCCTAGTCAGCATGTACTCTATTGCATTGTTATTAATAAAGAACCATTATCTGTACTTTGGGGGGAAATGGAAAGAAGGACAGAGCACTGACACATCTGGTTTAGGGGACAATGTCTGGTCCCTGCACTGACCAATCTGGACATAATCTTTACTTAGTCTAAAGATGTGAACATTGACTTTTTACAAGGAAGCTCAGGTTCACTTATAGGCTGTGGGTCATAGGACAAACAACCTCCACTTTATTTTGACACAAACACAGGTCAGTTATGTAATGTGGTAAAGTGTTTTATGGGTCCAGAGAGTTGGGGATTTTCATCCTCACTATAGCCACAAGCTCCACTGGGAATTTTTAGAATCCCATGACCAGGCCCCTGCTTTTTCTGGCCATTGCTAGCTCCCACCCCTCAATAGAAACTAATTAAAGATATAGAAAGTTCCCAAAGCTTCACAGAATGGAAAAATAAAAAAATATGAGCCAATTCATAATAATGACACTTATTATGATCACCTCATCAGTACTGGACAGTTTACAGAGCACTTTTGTCAACGTTATTGGCATTTGAACCACTAAAGCCACAAAGAACGTAGGTATTATTATTAGATTCATATTGCAAATGATGAGGGAATGGAGAGAAATCATAGAGGAATCATAGAGATGACAAAAGATGTCCCCAAATAATCAAATTAAATTAATAGCAGTAACAATCTTTGTGTTATTCGGGGACCACTTGTAGCTATAAAGACATCTCACATTTTATTTCAAAAATCAATGCACAAATATGCTGAGATTTTACAAAAGGTCTCTTCAATCCAGCCCTCCATTTTCATGAAAAATCTTTCCTGGCAGCACCAACTCAATTGAATCATCCCTGTGAGTTGGAACACTGAGAATGGTCCATGCACTAGTGTTTGAAAACCACCAAATCTAACAATCTTCTCATCGTACACTAACCTGTAAGAGCAAAGAAAGAAAATGGGGTCAGAGGAGGATACTTTGGAGTCTCTTCTCCAGACTATATCCTCTCCCCAGAGTGGGGTGACATTGCTTCTTACCTCCTCAGCATGACCCGAGCACTCAGCACTCAGTCATTTTTATAGTGGAGAAAATGTTTGAGGTATGGGGTGTGGGGAAAAAGATCCCCTTTGAAAGCAGGACCCCAAGTTCCCAGGATCCCATCCAGCAGCCAGTGTGGTGTCCATGCAGACATGATACAATCCCTCCCTCCCCCCCCCCCCCACCCAGCACCCTGGGACAAATAAAAGCTGGAAGCTTATTTCCAACTCTGGAGTAGAAGCAATTCAGATGCCTATGGTACATGAGAAAAGCAAAATTCAAAGTCACGATCTTACAAGGTCACCCCCTTCTGCAGGGTGCAAGGGAAACAGGGGACTAAGCACAGAAATGCTTAATCAGGTGGGCTGCAGCAGGGTCACTGCTGGAGCCCAAGAAAGCAGTGCTGCTAGGACTCTGCCGTGCCAGGGACACTTTGAAGACCCAGGACATTTCAAACATCTGGACCCCCAGGCAGTGCTCTGGGGCCTCCAGGGCTGCTCTCATGATCTTAGGATAATGTAGCAGGAATTGAACAGGAGCCAGTTTCATGTGAGAGCTGCCCTTAATCACTATCTCGACCTGCACTTGTGTTTCTAACTCAACTTTTTTTTTTTTTGTGGTTTTTGGGTCACACCTGGCAGTGCTCAGGGGTTACTCCTGGCTCCATGCTCAGAAATTGCTCCTGGCAGGCACGGGGGACCATATGGGACACCGGGATTCGAACTGATGACCTTCTGCATGAAAGGCAAATGCCTTACCTCCATGCTATCTTTCCGGCCCCTCTAACTCACCTTTTATTTGAAATGACTAGACTACTGACAGTAGTTTAATACATACTATTACCTTCACAATGATCATGTGTCACTTATATAGCAAAAAAAAAAAAAAAAAAAAAACCAGTGTAATCAGTAAAACAGTGTCACTGAAATGACAATGACCTGTATTAAAAATAGATCTGGAGACTTAATAGTACAGTGTGGAGGGTGCTTTGCATGCAACAGACCCAAGTTCAATTCCCAGCATCCTATATGAACAACTTGCCAACACAGCTAGGAGTCATCCCTGAGCACAGTAATATAATAATCCCCTAAAATATTTACATACACAACAGAAGTAAGCTCTGAGTAACTCTGGGTATGATCCATAAATAGCAACAATAAAATAGACTCTAGGTGGCCTAAGCCAGTGAGACTTCTGAAAGATTGTGGAGTGAGTGGGCAAAGTTTCTGAGACCCATAGAACCTGCCAGCTTTCTTCTTGCAGAGAACCAGCCTGCAAGAAAAATAGTAAAAATAGACCTTCTTCAAGGTCAAAAGATATTGAACCTGTGATGTCACGCAGTGGGTAAGGCTCTGATCTTACATGTGACTAACATAAAATAGACCCTCAAACCACATATGGTCCCTATGCCCCTTCAGGAGTGAAACCTAAGCACAGAATTAGGAGTAATCTTTGAGCATCACCAGGTATGGTAGCACCCCCTCAAAAAAGACCAAAGAAAACAAAGTCAAAAGGTGTGATAAGGGGCTAGAGAAATAGCATGGAGGTTGAGCGTTTGCCTGGCATGCAGAAGGAAGGTGGTTCAAATCCTGGCATCCCATATGGTCCCATGAGCCTGCCAGGAACGATTTCTAAGCATAGAGCCAGGAGTAACTCCTGAGCGCTGCTGGGTGTGACCCAACAACAACAACAACAACAAACTGTTCTTGTTTCATCTTTATCTATTATTCCAGAGGGATGCCTTTGATTTATTGGTAGAAGAAATTCGGATTGTTGCACTTGATTTTAGGTTTGTGAACCTAGAACAAAAAAATAACCCCCATCCTAGTGTTAAAGCACAAGAGAGGAAGGGAGGCTGCACCCAGGAAAGAGAAGTGGAGGGACAGGAAGTAACAGGAAGCAGAGAGGAGAGAAGACTTGAGAAAGGAACCTGTACAGGTGGATTTTCTTTCTTTCTTTTTTTTCTTTTTGGATTTTGGACAACACCCAGCAGTGTTCAGGGGTTACTCTTGGCTCTATGCTCAGAAATCACTCCTGGCAGGCTCAGGGGACCATATGGAATGCCAGAATTCGAACCACCATCCTTCTGCATGCAAGGCAAATGCTCTACCTCCATGCTATCTCTCCAGCCCCACAAGTAGATTTTCAAGTTGTTACAGCCTCAAGAAGTCAAACACAAGGGCAGTCAGGGGTACAGGGGTTATGAAACATGGTGGGAGCTTGCCCGTTGGCAGGAGGCTGCATCTCTGTGAACCTGCCTCCCCACCCTGTTCTTGCCCTTTATTCCCCACTAGTGTCTACAGGTGCTTTTCATCCCCAAGGTGCAGGTCCCAGTTCCCACCTTCTTCTCTGTTTCTCTGCCACAATCTTGAACAGAGCCTAAAGTGCCTGCCAATATAGTAAAACAAGAAGCAAGTAATCAAGTATGCTCCACAATAATGTTGCACCCTTCAGAGCACAGAGCTGATGGACCTCAGCACATAATTACCAATATAGATTGTTGTTTTAAGGAATAACATTTTTTTAATCATAATAAAACACTCCTACGCTGGCAGTCAGTTGCTGCCCGGACTCCCTCCTGGTTGCTTCACTATTACCAAGTCCTCAGACTTCACCTCCTAAGCAACTACAGGCAGGGAAGGCGGGTGTGGCCCAAAAAAAAAAAAAAAAGTACTTTAGCCTTAGTGAGTTCTAGAGCCTTCTGGACAAGTTGGAGCAGCAATTTGTACACAGACAAGTTTGCAATCCTACAGACTACAAATTCCATGTAGCTTGAAGACCAGGTTATTGAGCTGTGCATGTTCTGGAAGATGTGGCCTTTCTGCACTTCTCAAATGCCTAGGAAACTCCCCAACAGCCTGCCTAGTAAACATCCCAAATCCATGGACCCTTTCTTCATGGGCCTTTTGCGCTTCCTGTGCCTCTTCCAAACAATTCCTCCATGGCACTGCTGACACATATTTGCACTTACCTAGGATAGTTTTCATCATATTCACCCTTTTCTTGTCCTGGCTTAGCTGAGCCCAGACTTGGAGGAGATCATCTGCCCATTCTATTGAAGCACAAGGCAGGGCAAGGTTAGCATGGCCTCAGTTAGGAAGCAGGAAAAGCGAGTCCAATTCCACCTCTTCCCCAAACTCTTTATGTTCTCTAATGCTAAACACAGCTTCCTTTAGATTAGTTTGCCCAGCTATACAATGGCTACAGAATAATAATGAGATTGAGCGGTCATATATGAGCATCCCAAACAGTGGCACTGAAAACCATCCTAAGGGCCTTCCCTATACACCAGCAAGGCCCTGCACTCCTCGGGGAAAAAAATTCAGATGTCACTTCACTGCCACCACCTTCTTAAACCTCTGAAACATGGTGACGCTAGCATTGTCTATTAAGAATTCTTCTTTTAATATTATAATGTGCTACAATCTGGGGACTTGAGGGACAAAGTAATTGTACATGGATTCTGTTTTATTTATCTTAACGTTCTTTGGCTGAAAGTTCAAAGTTAAGATATCAGCAAGGGGACTTCTTCTGAGAATTATGTTATGGCTGATTGTCCTTCCACTGTAACTTTACTTTGTCATCTTTCTTTGCATCTTTTGTTTTCATAATTCAAAATAAAAAAATTAAAAAAACGAATTCTTTTTCAGTGAGGAAGGCAGGAAGGAAACCGGGGATATTGGTGGCAGGAAATGTGTGCTGTTGAAGATGTTATGCATTGTATGACTGAAACTCAATCATGAACAACTTTGTAATGGTGTATCTCACAGTGATTCAATCTAAGAATTTATAAAAATATATATTTTAAAAGACCTCTTTTTCCTGCTGGACTATAAGTTACTGAAGTGCTCAGGATGGATGGAGATGGAGCTATTTTCCAGTTGTATAACCTTAGGACTTATTGTAAGTCCTAATATGATAACATGTAATAACAAAATAATAATCTGAAGAATGAATAAAAAACAAATAAATGAGGATTGAATAGGTGGATGAATAAATGGACAGACAGGTAGACAAATGAACCAATGAATAAAAGGAAAACTTTGAATCTTGAATTCTGGTTGCTTAAAATGAATTCATTGATCATGAATGTGTTGTTACAATGGACTACCTCCTATGTACAATGATTGAGTAACATGGACATTCTCTAAGATTTGAAGACTTGAAATTCAAATTAGTCTTCTCTTAAATTTAGTTCACCAGTCAATGATATCAGAATGAATCACATCACAGAATATTTCCCAGACACAGGTGGGAAAGTGAAATGTTTATTTGTAGGTGTCAAGTAGGACTTACTCCTAAGTACAATCCTTGAAAGCATATTTCCCTGAGTAATAAGGACCCTGGGTGCTGGAATGATTTAGAAGGGTGATAGAAACCTCAGATCGGGGTTGAGCTTTCTGTTTATTCTCTTTAAGAAAGAAGATTTCGGGCCGGGCGGTGGCTCTAGAGATAAGGTGCCTGACTTGCCTGCGTTAGCCTTGGACGGACCGCGGTTCGATCCCCCGGTGTCCCATATGGTCCCCCAAGCCAGGAGCAACTTCTGAGCGCATAGCCAGGAGGAACCCCTGAGCGTTACCGGGTGTGGCCCAAAAACCAAAAAAAAAAAAAAAAAAAAAAAAAGAAAGAAGATTTCCAGAGAGAGTACTGAGTAATGTTTTTCCTGAAAGGGAGCTGTGTGCCATAGAAGAGTAGGAACCTCTGAAGTCATATTATTAGGTCTATTTCATGAGTGACAAATTCATCTATGCCATCTTTCAGGGAGTAGCCAGGCCAGCATTTACCGGAGGACAAGCTCAGTGGTCTATAAAATCTCCCAGGAAACTGTTTCTGTCCATCTCTTTGAGAAATTCTAAGTCATATTAGATGGTGAAAAAGTATAAGATGAGAGCAGGTGAGGGGTTCACTGGGAAAGTGCTCACTGCTGAGCCACCACACATAGTGTCCCATCAAGCTCCTCTTTCCCACCTCCCTAAAGCGAGGGTCCATGCTCCGGAGACACTCAACTGCATGGTCTGCTCAGGAGGCGTGAAGGGGCTGTGCTGCATATAAATGGACCCTTTCACTTAGCAGGAGGCAGGTAATTTCTTTTGTCCCTGCTGATGCATTATTGATTGTGATGAATGTCAGAGCAGGAGCCCATTCCAGGAGCCATTAAACAATAATTTCATCTCCGGTGGGTAATTGATTGTCAGGGGCCCACCGTGGCCAGTTGTGAAGTGGTGGGAGTGCTTGGTATTTTGATTTGGTGCTTGGAACAGGGAAGGGGGGTGGAAGATGACATGATTTATTGATCAAATAGCCAGTCCGTTGCTCAGGAAGAGGAAGCCTGGATGGGAAGCTGACCTTCTTGAAACTCAAGAGGCTACTCTCCGGAGGTTGACTTCCTACTGCTCAAAATTAGGGACCTATTGGGGCTCTTTCCTATAATTGTGCTTCACCGCCACCCTCATTGAGAAGCCCCTGCCTTTCCATTTCACAAATCCTGAAAGTGACATTAGAAAGTGATCACCCTCAGCCATCTTCATTCAGCTGGGTCTCATGGTTTGTCCATTCACCATCCAAATTTCTTAGGAGTGGGTATGACAGGACTCCTGTGGCTTGACGATGGCAGCCCTAGTCTTCACTGTGACTGAGCCAGGAACAATATGGTTTCAGAGTGAGGACAAGTATTCGGAGCAGTGGCTATCTTCCTGAGAGATCTTGGGTCAATACTATAGAATCTCAATAAAATTGGAAGACACCTGGGAAATAGCTCAAAGCACTAGAGCATGTATTTTGCATGCTGAATTCCTAGGATTTGAGCCATAGCATGGTCCTCTGAGCACCACAGGACAGGAAGCAACCCAAGAGCAATGTTGAGAATAGACCTGAACTTTGCTGGTGTGGCTTTCCAAATTTGGAAGGGGGTTCAGGAAGGGTGTGGACCTCAGCTGAACACTTCAGAGCTCTGTGGAACAGAACTGAAGACTCTAGTGACATCCAAGTACAGGTCAAAGACTTGCCCAGAGCTCAGGATCTCACTCTTAGTATTTTTGTTTTATATCAGAAGAGTTGGTGAAAATGTAGGGCAAAATAGCCTACTCAAACTAAAACAAACTAATAGACAGCATGAGACTTTCAACTGTAACCCAATATCTGTGATCTCTCTGGGTCCTCAGGGAACCTTTGTTTTCATGTGGAACACAGCTACCTTGGCCAATTCCTACTCTCATTCAGAGTCACATGCAACATGCATGTACACAAGACTGAAGAAGTAAAAGGGTAAATCAATACCTTCTTGGCCTCCTTCTGAACACACAAGAAGACCAGCACTATTGCAACCATCGTCATGGGCTCACAGCCATTAATGGTGAAGAGCTAATAGGGAGGAACCACTTATTAACATTGAAGGCCTGATTCTAAAAGTAAACAAGAGAAAAGGAGCAGGGGAGAATTTATCTTGCAGGCAACTGACCCAGGCTCAATCTCCATCACCCCATAAGGTCCCCCAAATCCACCAGGAGTGATTCCTGATTTCAGAGCCAGGAATAAGCCCTGAGTGTCCACGAGTATGGCCCAATAAACCAAAAGTAAAATTTAAAAAATGAGAGAGAAATCTATTTCTATTTCTATATCTATTTCTATTTTTGTGGGGGTGGGGGATTTTTAATAGGGCCACACCTAGTGATGTTCAGAAGTTCATGGTATGGGGGTCAAATCCCCACAGTACCATACTTAGAAAGTACACTTATATCTTCTGAACCACATCCCCACACTTACTTCTGTTGTTCTTTTTTAATAATATATAATATTTGGGATTGTATGTCACTTGCAGCCTGACACTAATCCTTACTAATACTCTGAATCCTAGCTTTCTCATCTCTCCAATCCAGATAATTCATAACTACATTACATGCCAGGAAATGTCACAAAGACAAAAACATTCCTATAACAGCAGTTGCACTGAGAAACTAACAATAGTAAAAAAGCAAAGTACAGGAAAAAAGAGACTTTGAGCTGAATCAGGGTCTGAGGACAGTGCGTGGAAGACCCAGATGCTCTTTTGGGTGTGGGGGGGTGTCCCTTCTTTTCCCATAGCCTGTGCTTCTCCCTACTTCCTGCCTCCATATACACAAATATAAAAAACCTGAAGGGAATCCAAGTAGGAAAGGGCAGAGAATCCAGAGGGTCTAAGTGGAAAAGAAAAAGCCAACGTGGCAGCATTTTCAGTGACCTTAAAGTTGCTGGGAAGTAAAGTCAAAGTCCTTCCTGCTCCTTTACTTGTTTTGTTTTTATTTGTTTGTTTGTTTGCTTGCTTGCTTGTTTGGGAGCCGCACCTGCCGAGGATCAGGGGTTGTTCCTGACTCTGCACTTAGAAATCACTCCTGATGGCTCAGGGAAACATATGGGATGATGAGGATCAAACCTAGGCCGACTTCACGCAAGGCAAGTGCCCTTCCTACTGTACTATTTCTCCCATCCCCTTCTTTCTGTTTTTATAACCCACACTCAGGGTTTGCCAGCAGTACATACCAGCTCCCCTGGAGCTCTTTATCACATATTGTCATGTCCAAAGAATCACTACTGAAATGGGGTAGAGTCCTCCCTATCAGTCCTAAGCCTGGACTCTGAGTCCCCCTTGTACCTCATCTCCTCATGGAACTCATGAGCAAGCTGGGCCATCTTCCCCAGAAAGTCCTGGGCCTAGCACTGAGGCCTGGCCTGCTCAACTACACATCTTCCTTTCCTCTTTCTGTGAGAGAGGATTCTAGAAGGCAATCCCCTAGTAATAACTTTCATTTTTATGGAGGAACAGAGTAGGAGCTATACCTGGTGATACTAGGAGACCACTCTCACCATGCGATCGAAGAGTATGTGGGAGCAAACCTAGTTCTATCACATGAGGCATGTGTTCTCACCTGCTGAGCTGCCTCTCTAATTTTGCCTAGAATCCTCATCACCAGAAGGCATGCTCCCCCTTCTCAAAGCCCATGCCCAGTGTGCCCCAATTCTCTCCCTTTCCAGGAGTCTGAAACTTCTGATGGCTCCTACAAGACCATTTTCTCTGCTGGTGCATCAGAAAGGCCCTGGTTTTGGACATCAAGGCAAAGCCTCCTTTGAGCCTCTCTGTGTATGCTCTTTTCCTCCAGCCTTCCAGTGTGCTCATAGGCAGAATAAGGCAACCCCCTCCACTGCTACTTCTTCCTGCCCTTTTCTTTGTTTGCTTGAGCCCAGTGTTGTGTTTCAAAATGTGTTCAGGCTCCAAAACTAGGATCTGGCAAGTCAAGAGTTTGGAAGCAAATGTCAAAGCAGGAAATAATCCAGACAGGTTCAAAATTTCCAACATTCAGATGAGGAATCCCATCACACAAGCCTTCTGCTCCTAAGAAGGAAAGCAGTTTAGAGGAGGTAAACAAGAATGAGTCCCTGGCTTCCTTATTCAAACCCAAGCTTTTATTCAAAGAACCAGGTCACCCACTAGGGTGGAGGAGAAATACTAGATAGGGAGGAATCCAGTAATCCGATCACTAGATCACACCCTAGGGTGGAGTTATGAATACTGATTAGGGTAAAACCAGTAATCCAACAGGGGAGAGATTGTGGATCCTGCCTAGGCAATCCCAGCTGTTCTTTTTTGGGGGGGTGGGGGGAAGGAGTAATTTTTTTTTCTTTGTTTTAGGTCCGCCTTTTTTATTTTTTTTTATTTTTTTTTAACTGAAACCCAACTACAAACATGTTTATAATCACAGTGCTTAAACAAAGACACTATTATAAGAAAAGAAATTAAAAAATAAATCTTCAGTCCATATTCTTTTTTCTTCTCTTCTTTTCTTCCTTTATCTTCTTTCTGTTCTTCCTCCTCCACCTCTTCTATTTCTTCCTCTTCTTTTTCTTTTTCCTCCTCTCTTCACTTTCTTCTTCCTCTTCTTCCCCTTCTTCCTCTTTTCTTCTCTTTTTTATTCTCTTCTTTTCCTTCCTCCTCTTTCTTCTCTTCCTCTCCTTTTCTCCCTCCTACTCTTCTTCCTCCTTTTATTCTTCTTCCTCTTCCTCCTTTTCTTATCCTTCTTCCTCTTCTTCCTTTTTTCTTTTCTATTCTTCTCTCCCTTCTTCCTCTTCCTCTTCTTCCTCTTCTTCTTCCTCTTTTTTCTCTTCTTACTCTTCCTCCAACACTTCTTAATATTCTCTTTCTGGGTCACTGGGACTCCAGTGATTCCTATGTTGTTTCTGTCGAGTTTATCAAAGACTTCTATTTTCATCTGTTCACATTTTTTGAGCAGTTTATTCATTGCCTGATCATTTGCTTTAGGGTTCTTTTCTGATCTCTTCTGCTGTATGGAGTTGTTCTGCATCTCATCCTGGGCTCACTGACCCCATCCTCAGCTGCTGTTACTCCTTTGGAGAGGAGGTATTCATTTCATCTACTGAGTTTTTCAGACCTCTTATTTCAGTTGTAAGTTCTGTCATTATGGTCTGTTCAGATCTATCTACGCTTGCTTTGAGTTCTTTGAGCATCCTCCATAGTAATACTCTAAACTCCTTATCAGGCTTTTCAGGTCATCTTCAGTCTCTATGCGTGGTGTTGTCCTGCATTGTTTCCCCATTGTAACACTCGTATAGTGGTTTCTACTGTATGCTGTATGCTGTTCATGGGTTAGAAAATGTGCACAGAGCGGCAGTACTCCTCTTGCTCCACCTTATTAGGTGGGGGCCTTACTGGGTTTGGGCCCTGGAGATTATGTTAAATGGCTTCTTCTTGGCTGTCTTGTGCAGGGAAGTAGACAGGGAACAAGGCAGCAGTCCTTTAATGGCTCTCCTGTGCCCAATTCCATGGCAGGGTTCAGCACCCACCTTATTGGGTGGTGCCCTTACCAGGTTTGGGCCCTGGAGACTGTGTTCAATGGAATCTTCTTGGCTGTCTTGTGCAGGCAAGTCCTGAGCTGTTCTAATAGAAGTGCAGCAGGAAATCTCAGGCCTTCACTGTCTTCAGCCTAATGGGTCTAACAGAGTCTGTGAAAACCCTGAGAAACCAAACCAAATGGATGTCTTTGGCTTTCCTCAGATTCAGATGTCACTGAACAGGACCCCCAAACCAAGATCTCCTCCTAAAGGTCTGGGGGAACTCTGTAGTGTCAGGGTTGGTGCTGCCTCCCACAATATTCCAGGGAGAGGACCTATATAGTCCCCTATATAGAACCCCTATAGTCTTCCGATATCCCCCAGACCACACTGAAGGAGAAGAGTTGGTCTTTGATAGCCACAGAGTCTGGGTACAGAACAAGTTTAAGATGCTTTTTTTTTTGTAAAGTCGCAGCATGGTCTCACTCATCTATGGTTTTACGAAAAATGAAAGACATTCTTGCAATAATAATTTCCAAAGACAAAAGAGAGGAGAGCTGGAAGTTACAGCTCACCTCATGAAGCTCACCACAAAGAGGGATGAGTTTAGTTAGAGAAATAACTACATTGTGAACTATCCTAACAATGAGGATGTATGAGGGAAATAGAAATACTGTGTAGAGTACAGGCAAGGGTGGGGTGGGAAGGAGGGAGATTTGGGACACTGGTGATGGGAATGTTGCACTGGTGATGGGTGGTGTTCTTTACATGACTGAAACCCAAATATGTAATCAAGGTGTTTAAATAAAATATAAAAAAAAAGTTTAAGATTCAAATTTTTCCCTGGGTCATAAATTTTACACAAAGCCCCTAAGGTTAAGAAGTTCCACCTGCCTGATCTTTGTTTCTCTGTTTGGAAAGACCAAAATCTGCTTTCCTCCTGACTCCCTTCTAGGCTAGCTCTTCCATTAGCCAGACCTGACATTTCCCAATGATCAGGTCCTATTCTTTCAAATCCTTTGGAAGAAGCATCAGGTCTGTGGCTCAGAAGTAGAGTAACTAGTGTTACCTGTGTGAGGCCCTGTATCATCCCAGCACAGAAAAACAAACAAAATAAACCTAAAATAATTCTCTGTAAAATAGAGCCCATATAAAACCATGTCCTACCAGGCAATAGTTAAAGAAAACTGATGATTATATTTATTTTCTTTTTCTGTTTATTATCACTTTTGTAGATTTGGCCACTCCAGAGATGCTCCAAGCTTACTCCTGGCTCTATACTTAGGAATCACCTTAGTGGTTCTCAGTGGACCATATAAGGTGGCAGGCCAATCATTGCACTATCACTCCAGTCCCACCTACTGCCACATTTGACTCTATAGTGATCACCACCACATTATTATTGCAGCTATTTTCATAGTCTAAAATTTGGAAAACTTCACATGAGGGTTGTACCTACTTTGGGGGAACAATTTTTGAGGCAAAATCTGACAATTAGGTGGTGAAATGGGGCAAGTGTCAGAAGTTCTAAGTATGTGTTGATTCTGGGCAAGGAAGATAGAAAAGACAGAAGTTCCAGAGAGACAGTTGTTGCCGCCAGAACCTCACTCAGGGAGGAAAGAGCTCTGGAATCACACAAGCTCAAGAAGGTGAGTGAATATCATTTTGCGGGGGCTTCCATGGGCCATTCTGAGAGCCCACATAGATACCCTACAATGAAATGTGGGGAAGGTGATCTTTAAAAGTTTGAAGCCTTTCCTTTTCTTTGTTGTTGTTTTTATTTTGTTGTTGTTGTTGTGGTTGAGTCACACATGGTGACTGCTCAGAGGTTTCTCCAGGCTGTGTGCTCAGAAATTGCTCTTGGCAGGCTCAGGGGACCATATGGAATGCCTAAATTTGAACCACCGTCTGTCCTGGATCGGTTGCATGCAAGGCAAATGCCCTGCCACTGTGCTATCTCCAGCTCCTGGACCCTATATTTTTTGAGGCATTCACTGAAGGACAGAATTTCCTACTGGGCTGACTCCTGACCGTTACTTGGGCCATATATCCCCTCCTCTTTACCGATGCTTTATCCCTGGACCTAAGCAGCTGCTTCAAAACATCTGGAATGCTTGCTTTGCATGTAGGGGCTCTTAATTTGATCCTCAGAACCACAGGGTCCCTTGATCACTGCTGAGAGTACACTGAGCATTGGCAGGTGTGACCCCTCAAGTGAAAAATCCAACCAGCAAGAGTGTTGCAAATAAGAAGATGGGATGAACTATGCTTGCAGTATGTTGAGGACAGTTTCTAGCAGACAGAGCTGGCAGCTGGCAGTTGTTCCCCTGATGCTGAGGGACCTTTGGAGGACTGGGATTTGTTCATGCAAGAACATGCTCAATCCTCTGCCTATTTACATGGGCTTTGCTGGGCCCCTTGGGTTGTCTAAACCAGAATCTCTCAACAGGGAGTCTCAGGATATTCCAAGGAGGTCATTATAGGTGAAAATTATTAAATACGATCACTGCACCAGACTAGGGTGGCAATTGGTATGATGGTAGGGAAGGGGCTACAGGAAGGAAACTGGATTAGAGGGGATCAGTTGATAAAGCTTGAGAAACCCTGGTTAATGTTAGATTCTGTCTTACTGGATTCTGTCAAGTAAACACAGAGACTCCTCTCAAGACCAGCCTCACTTGGCCTGCCAAAAGATCCTGCCTCAGGTCAGTGCCCATTTAAAACAGAATAAATATAAGTAGGGAACAGGGTCCTCATTTCCTGTTCTGCCAAGTTCCAAATTCTTTAGGGAGGATGGGGATGATTAGAGGGTCTGAGTGGGTGATTTCCCAGTGTGTCCTGATATTCCGTCCCTAAAATCCCCTCCTCAGTTATTTCTGAGCACAAGCAAGTGAGCTCCAAGCTCTGCAGCAAAGAAGCTCCTGTAAGCCTCTGGAAATGCTGCATAAAAAGTAGTTCATACACATACAACACACACACACACACACACACACACACACACACACACACCATATATATGATCCCGCAAACTCCTCCAGGAGCAATTTCCAAGCATGGAACCAGGAAGTATTCCCTAAGTATTCTGCTGGTGTGGAAAAAACAGAGCAAAACAAAAGTCTCCATCTGTGTTCAAAGCACCCTGAGTCCAGGAAAAGGCAAAGAAGAGGCTAGGGCAGGGGTCTTCAAACTTTTTAAAGTGGGGGCCGGATTACAGTCCCTTAGAGAGCTGGAGGGCCAGACTATATGAGCTACTAATTCCTACTCACACTGCACATATCTTATATAAAGAAAATGAAAACCATTTATAAATAAACAGATCACGCGCCAGTATTTTAATGGGAACTGTGGGCCTACTTTTGGCTAATGAGATGGTCAATGTCCGGTTCCATATTTGTCACTGCCAGCCGTAACAAGTGATGCAAGTGGGCATCAGTTAATCTTGATCTGGTTGGAGATTTCAGATGTTTCATTCTTGAAAAAGTCTGTTCACAGGCATAAGTGCTACCAAAAATGGTTACCATTTTGAGTGCATGGTTCCTGATATTTGGATATACACTGAGTGTATATGCTGGCAGGTATCTTGGCAACCAAACAGCGCTCACTGCCGGCGGGCCGGATCAGACTCCTCTGCAGGCTGCATGTGGCCCACGGGCCGTAGTTTGAAGACCCCTGGGCTAGGGGTATAATCCCTGGTAGGGTAGGTCTAGGTCAGGTTGGCCTAGAGGGTTCCAAACCCAGAGGAGTGTGGGTTTCACACTACAGTAATAGAGTGTTTTAGTTAAAGGGAGGAAACTGAGACCCAAAGAAGCTTAATTAATGATAGTCTAGCTAGCAATTTCTGTTTTTTTCAAACTTGATCCTGATCTGGAGGCAATGAAAGCTGGAGGGAAGTCTGTTATCCTCAAAGTTGGCGATAATTTTCCTGGTGGGAGAGCAAAGGGTCCAAGTTTGCAAAATGAGATCAGGAGCAGACCGTTGAGCGGATGAGATTTGATCACAACCACTTATTGAGGGAATGGTGTGGGACCACATCCAACAGTTCTCAGGGCTTCTGGTTCTGTGCTCCAGGATTACTCTTGGTGGTGCCCAGGGGACCATATGTGGTGCCTTCACCCCTGTACTGTCCTCTGGCTTCATGAGATAACGAATGTAGTTGCCTGAGCTCAATGTTATATTATGATGCAGAATGTTCCCCAGGGAAATCCACAATCAAATACTCTCAAGATTGCTACCACAGCTCCTCTCCACAGCTTTAGACAATGCTCTGGAGCTGCCTTCCTTTGTTACTTTGCAAAGCTAAGTTGGTCCTTTGAGTACAAGGATGTATAGGGAAATCCTGTCCTCTGGATGCTCTCAGACCTAAAATCAGGCTGTCTGTGATGCCTGTGGGCGTCACTGACCTGCTCCCCTGAAGACAAGGGATCATTCCTCAACCCCATTTCCTTAATCCAAAGATGGCTTTTAGATGCCCAGGGCTTTTACTCCTGCAAATTGGGCAACCTGGATGGGGACCCTCCCTTCTCCATCCAGTGGCTGCAGACCAGTCTATGAAGCACAAACAAGCCAGAACATTGGCTGTTTGGCCAGAGCGACAGTACAGAAGGCAAGGTGCTTGCCCACATGCAGCTGGCTTAGGTTTTACCCCCAGCATCCCATTTGGCATCCCTGAGCACCTCCAATAGTTCCTAAGTGCAAAGACAGAGGTAACCCCTAAACATTGCCAGGTGTGGCCCGAAAACAAAAACAAAACAAAAATACAAAAGAACACTGGGCAGTCTATCCTAGCATTAATCTGACCTAACATTAATTTGGCTTGTCCACGGTGGACTGATAAAGAGAAGTGATTTGGGATCATTTCTTAACCTGCCTTCTATATTTTCTCCACACACCACCATTCATCCATGGTTTTGATTCTTTTTTTCTTCTAACATTGAAATAGCTGTCAGATTGAAAGCTCATTGCCCCGCCTCAACACTTGACCCTTTTTAGGCTAACAAATAACCCTTCAATGAAGAAGGGCTCAAAAGAAAAATCACTTAAAGCCTCCCCCACATCCCCTGCCTCCTGGCCTCTGCCTCAACTAGCAATAAATGAAAGCAATTGTGTTTTAATAAAGAAAATTGATCTACCTTTTCAGTATTTTAACAAATTGCTATGCACACAAATCTCTAAAGATTTATGCCCACAATTTGCAAAATTATTTCTCTATTGATCAGCTTGGGTTTGTTTTTGGTGGTTCAGTCAATTAGGTAGAAACATTCAGGTGGGTAAGGGAGCTGAGCTCTGAATTCTCTGCAGGGGAAAGAGAGGGAGCAGAAAAGTGTACCACATGCCTGAGGTCACTTGTGTGAACAAAACACTTGGGGCCAAAAGCCTGGTCAAAAGAGGTCAATGCCAAGGGACAAAGAGGCCACATGTCATTTTCTGGGTGCAACTGTGAGGTTGCATGAGGGCCAGGCTGGATACTCAGATGGACACAGGAAAAGAAGGCCCAAGGGGTGAGTGAGAAAGTTGTAGAAGCCATCAAACACATCCGCCCTTCACCAGGTTCACCCCACTGCACAGCCCCCTCTTATCTAATACTTGCACGGAGCCCATGAAGTAGGACTTCTAAATAACCTTCATTTTCATATTCAAATATTTTTGTTATGTTCGGGGGCTACACCCAGCAGTGCTCAGGACTACTTCCAGCATGGTTTCTGGTAGGGGTGCATGTGATGCCAGTGATCAAGCCCCAGGCTTCTTGCACACAAAGTATGAGCTCAGCCCATTGCACCTGACTTATTTTGGGGGGGGTTGGGCCACACCCGACGGCGCTCAGGGGTTACTCCTGGCTGTCTGCTCAGAAATAGCTCCTGGCAGGCACGGGGGACCATATGGGACACCGGGATTTGAACCAACCACCTTAGGTCCTGGATCGGCTGCTTGCAAGGCAAACTCCGCTGTGCTATCTCTCTGGGCCCGCACCAGACTTATCTTGATAGCAGGAATCACCCTGGAATGGAAGCAAAGAGCTGATTCTCATTTAAAGTGTGGAAAGGTCGTCATATGATTTATGTATAATAATTTTTTAAGCTTTCCCTCCTCCAAGCAACACTGCCTTAGCAGGCATTGGCATGCCTGGGATGTGCCCATAACTTGTCAAAGCAAAACCATCAATTTAATAATGTTCATTTGCTTCCTTAAAAACAAAAGCAAAACAAAATTTAAGAGAAAAACAGGATGGGAGAAAAGATGAAAAAGGAAGGAAGAGAAAGAAAGGAAAGGTTCAAGGAGTGTTCTGGGCAAGGGAGAACAATGACCAAAAATGTTCCTGTTGTCAAGAAACTTCCAGTCTGAAGGTCTTGCTCACCTTGAAGGAGGAAGGGTGGAATATTGGGGTCCTGAAACACAAAGGACAAAACAAAGAGCAGCGAGAGGCATCTTTGCAAAGGGAACATGCCAGCAAGCAAGTGGAGGCACAGAGGACAGTGTGAGGGAGTTACTAGGCTGCAGTTTGAACAAAGACTTTGACCTTGGTGCCAGGGGTTGAACCTAATGTTACGACTGAGCAAGTTTCCTGCACTGGATACTCACTTAAAGAATAAAGAGGAGGTGGCCAGAGCAATAGTACAATTAGGTAGGGCAGGTGACATGCACCAGCTAAACCGGAATGATCCATGGAATTTCTTATAGTCCCCCAAGCCTGCCAGGAGTGATTTCTCAGCAAAGCCAGGACTGATCCTTGAGTTCTGCCAGGTGTGGCCCAAAAACTTAAGAAAAAAAGAAGGAAGGGTTTGAAAAGCTTTATTCACTTATCTTTTTGTGCTTGTTTTTGATCCACACCTGGCGATGTCTAGGGCTTACTCCTGGATCTGGACTCAGGAATCAAAAATTGGAAAGTATTCACAGGACTATATGAGGCACTGGAGATCAAAACCAGGTCAACTATGTTTGTGTCAAGGCAAGTGTCCTTCCTACTTTCTAAACCACCACCCCAACCTGAGAATCTTTACTTTTTCTTTTAATTAATATAAAAACAGCATACCACATTGTCTCTTAAGAGACCTGAATTGCCTCTTCATATCTCTGTTGGCAACTGCCCCTGAAGCTCTCATATCCCTCCACCATAGTCCACCGCACCTCTCTATTCTGGTCTCTACTCCTTATATGATGTAGCAATTCCACTCCTTGGTGCCTCTCATGAAGTAGTATAAAATAGATTCTTCCCTGTGCTCACTTCAACATCCTAGTCACCAAAATATGCCAAAAATTTCAGCAATTTTAACAACATGGGAATAGGATTTGAGCAATCTATACAAGGTAACACTATGCAGCTCTGAAAAAGATGAGGTGGTGTTATTTATCACAACATAGAGGGAGATGAAAAGGAAAAAAAAGGCAAAAAGAGTCAGAAGGAGAAGATAAAGTGCTAGATAGCCTCTCTCACACAAGAGATATAATGGTAACAAAGTAAAAGAGAAGAAAAGCTCTAAGTCTTGAACATCCTTGGATTCCGACCACAAATGATGGTACCAGGAGGGAGGACTGGTGAGCAGGAGGGGCATGGAGTAAAGGCTTTTCTGGTTTCCAAAGCTCATGGAAAGACTGAACGAGGTATAGTTTCAGACTCTGGGATGAGGGCAAGGGGATAGTAGGGCAGTAAGGTGGAAGGGGTGTCCAACCCACTGAGGAAGGTGAACCCCTTCTGTGGAGTGTCTCATTAAGGATGGTTTCAGTACTGAGTATATGCTCTATGCTTTTTATGATCATCCTGTAGACGTTAACTTTTTTGCTCTTAGCACCAATATCCTCCTTCCATCTGGAGGATGATGAGACAGAGAAGCTGGCAGCAAATTACATTTTCGGTGTCAAGATGTCCCTCTCAGGTGAGCAAATAAGGACACAGTATATTGTTCTATATTGTTCTTTGTGTGGTTGGTCGTGTGATTCAGCAATATTTGTTCTTTCGATCATCTGATAAGTATTTCACGAATTTGTTCAACAAATATTTATTTGAGACCATGTTTAATGGATGCTTAGTTACTATGGGTTCTATACTTCTCAAAATCTATCACACAGTGTCTTTATGGTAGGAGAATATTGGAGCCAACATCCCTTCTGGTACCACCATGTTGTGGTCAGAATCCAAGGATGTTCAAGATTTTGGCTTTTCTTCTTTTTTACTTTGTTACCATTATATCTCCTGTGTGAGAGAGTACATCTAGCACTTGATCTTCTCCTTCTGACTCTTTTTGCCTTTTTTTCTTTTCATCTCCCTCAATGTTGTGACAAATAGCACCACCTCACCTTTTTCAGAGCTGCATAGTGTTACCTTGTATAGATTGCTCAAATCCTATTCCCATGTTATGACATGGCAGTGTTTGGGGGGCTAATTCTGCTCTGTACTTGAGATTACTCCTAACTGTGCTGGGGGGATTCATGGCCTTTGCATGCCAAATATGCTTATAGATAGCTCTTGTATGCATATACTCAGCCCAGTGATTATCATTCCAGCTCCCACTGTCCATAATGTTTATGGTACCTTGATGGCTTGAAGCCCTCGCCTTCCCAACAGCAACCCTATCTCTCCCTTTCTTCCCAATATCAACTATCTTCAGGCACCCAATTACATTTCTCTTTTGTACAAGCTTATTTTCTGCTTCTAGCAACAGACTTCTCATAGCTTCCAATAGGAAGAGCAGAGGACAGATAACTCCACATATTTTCCTTCATGGCCTTCTCGTGTCCCTATAATGCTTCCAAGCCTCTGTTAAAATGTTACCTTGTGTGAGAGAACTTTTTAGACTCCAGTGGACCATAGACACTTGATCACTGTCTTTCTTTAGCAGCTGGGGAATTTTTCCATAGTACAGGATGGGTGGGGAAGAAATATAGGAACATTGGTGGAGGGAAGTTGACACTAAAAGTGGGATTGGTGTCATTGTTATATGCCAAGAGGCTATGGCAATAGTATAGTGATTAAAGACTTGCATGCAGCTGGCCTAGGACTTGACCTTTGGCACTCCATATGGTTCCCTGAATCCTGCCAAGAGTAACCCCTAAATGCAAAATCAGGAGTAAACCCAGAGCCTGTCAGGCGTGACCAACAAACAAAAAGCAATATATATAGTATATGCCTAAAAATCAACTATTAATAACTTTGTAGAACATTTTTTTTTTGTTTTCGGGCCACACCCGGCGGTGCTCAGGGGTTACTCCTTGCTGTCTGCTCAGAAATAGCTCCTGGCAGGCACGGGGGACCATATGGGACACCGGGATTCGAACCAACCACCTTTGGTCTGGATCGGCTGCTTGCAAGGCAAACACCGCTGTGCTATCTCTCTGGGCCCAGAACATTTTCTTTAATTAAATAATCATTTTGTTTAATAATTAAAACACACATAAATCAGCATCATGTTTTCACCCTATGCTCTCCCATTTACAATCAAAACCCATGAGACCAGGGACTCACTACAGCATAGTGGCAAACAGAGCAGCACTTAGTAGCTACTCAATAAACACTTGCTCAATGAATTAATGACTATAGGAATAGTGGCTGGGACCTCTATTCCCACACCCAGCTCTACTCCTTTGTTAAAACACATCTCACCCATGGGTCCGCAGGCAGACCGTAAGAAGTGTCCAAGGGAGACTCTGAAGCCTGACTTCTGTCAGAGACAAGACACAGAACTAAATGATCCATTGTTGGGTTCCGGTCTGGCAGTTCCCATCTCACCTGCCAGTGCCAGGTAATTGGATTGGTAATGGGATATGGAGACTTTCACCTTGAGGTCATCGCCTCGCTTCCAGCCCAGGCAATGCAGCAACTCAAAGTCGTTGCTCTTGGGAAGTAGCTGCATGATGACGGTGAAACTCTGACTCTGGGTTTCAATTTAAAGTTTTGTCTAATTTCAAAGGGAGAGTCCCCACGCCTGATTACTCCACTGGCCTGATCTCTGATGCTCTTGGAAGAAAGGTGAGGCTCAGAAAAAGTCTGCCCAGGGCCCGGGAAGAGCAGGAGCTCTATCAGGAGTCTCAATATACCTTAGAATCTATCCAAGGGAAACAGACCATGTAGGTCACATATCTGGCATGCAGAGGTGCACACCCTCTCTCCCATTGGCTTTTCTCATACAACCCCATAACATTAGGGCAGAAAATCTAGCCTCCTGGTTAGAGTGCCCATCTGGTTCCAAGTACAGCGAAAAGATCCTGGGTTTGAAGACTGAAAAATGTGTCATCAAATTCTTGTCTTGCATTTTATGGTTCTGTAACACAAAAGCAACTTCTCTTGCCTTCATTCTCCCTTCTCACCTCTATCAGCAGCCTCCACAGTGTCGAAGTTTGGGCAAGTTAGAGCTTTATGTAGAATATCTCATTGGAAATTAGTCTGCCCTAGAGGCAGGCAGTGGGGAGGACATGGGGGCATGAGAGGGAAACGGGACATTAATGGCGGGAAATGTGCACTGATAAAGCATCATGGTTTGGACTGGGTGTTGGATATTGTATGACGGAAACTCAATCACGAACAACTTTTAGTGGATTTTTTTTCTTTTATTTTGAGCCATATCTAGTGATTCTCAGGGGTTACTCCTGGTTATGCACTTAGAAATCACTCCTGGCTGGGAGACCATATGGGGCGCCAGGGGATCAAACCGTGGTCCAGCCTAGGCTAGCTCAGGCAAGGCAGATGCCTTACCATTGTGCCACTGCTCTGGCCCCTATAAGTAGATCTTATGGCGATTCTATCAAAAATTATTTAAATTAAAAAAGAAAAGAAGGGGTCAGAGAGATAGCAAAGCAGTAGGGCATTTGCCTTGCAGGTAGCTAACACAGAATGGAGGGTGGTTTGACTCCCGGCATCCCAGGTCCCCCTAGCCTGCAAGGGGACGATTTCTGACACAGAACTAGGAGAAAACCCTGAGCGCCGCTGGCTGTGACCCAAAAAACCAAAACCAAAACAAAACAAAAAAAGTAAAATGATGCCAGGTCAGGCCACTGGAAGGTCTCTCCCAGGAACAGGAAATGAAGAGGGTCCTTGTTCAACTCTAGGAGTCTGGTTACCCATTCTGCAGCAAGTTTTGTTGGAGATCCAACAAAGGGACACAGTCTGCAAAGAACAGTGCAAGAACAGGGCCAGAATGACAAGCGACAGCTTCTGCAGACATGCAGAGAGATGAGGCGAAGGGCTAAATCCAGGAGAGAAACTAAAGCCTCAGGTCCCATCTACAGAGAAGGTCTCTCACGTCAATGTATTTAGTCTGATTCTCTCATCCTGTCTGCTGTATATACATCGAATATCAATATTTCATCAGCAACAAATGAAACGGACTGAGATCAGAAAACAAGTTGGGGTCCCACCAACTTCCTTCTGCACAGTTTCCATACCCAGTGTGAAATCTCTCCCTTGGCAACAGTAGCCTTGCCTGCAGGAGTCTGCAGCAGAACTCACCGGGATCACACTGACAGTATCAGCCCGATTGGGTTCATGTGACTATACTGCAAACTGCCAGACTGAGCTGGAGGCCAGCCCAGTGCCTGCAAGTGAGGGGCAAGTCTCCTGATTGTATAAGTCAGGCCATCTCGGGGACATATCCACCAAGCAGAGGCCTCATGTACCCTCGTCAGTCACCTTTAGGCTACCAGGCCTTGGAGGCAATAACATATCAAACCAGACTTGGTGCAAACCAAGATACAAATTTGGCCTATTCTGAGAGATCAGCAGAGAGCATGGAAAGGTCTTATCTGGCTGAGCCAACTGGGAGAGAGGATAAGGGCATACTGGGGGCAGTCAGAAAGAGGATGAGATCTTTTGTCCTAGAAACATGGGCTTCATCGCTACCCTCCAGGAGGCATATGGAGGGAAGACAATCCCCCTTTGGTTTTCCCCTCCTAAGAGGTAGTGTTCATGGGCCCTGAGAGTCTGAAACAATAACTTCACCCCTCTTCTCTCCACCCACCCACCCCCCACTGCAGCAATTGCCAGAAGTTGAGCTAAGTAGTGGATGTGGAACACCCTGGATGTAAAGGCACAGCTGATTTCAAGTGCTCCTCCAACTCCAAATCTTCTGGAAGTGGAGCCCAAATCCTTCCAGATGTGCAGAAAACTAGGAAATCCATCAACCCTCTTCCCCACATACACCCAGCAGTGCTCAACAAATCCATTGGAAAGAACACTCAGCAGCACAACCTTGGGTGGAACTGGCCATAGGAAACAGTTGTCTTCATCTATCCTTGTCCCAAGGGCCATGAGTCCCCTTTCCAACTTCGGGAGCTTTTTCCTGCGACTGACTGCTGGACTGCCTGCCTTAGGGAAGACCATCTGGAAGGGATGTAGTACTGAGCTAATGCCTAGTAAGCAGGCCAGTGCCAATTCGGAGTATCAGCTGAGTCACTCATAGCAAGCGCATCTCATTAGGAGGGAAGCTGCCATCCTGAACAACAATGGTTCCTCCAGAAGCTGCCAGACTCTCAATCCACACTGCAAGCAATGCCCCATGTCCCTTGAGCATCTGGGATTTTGGTTGTCTCCCCCGCCTGTCCCAGATGTGCTGCTGCTCTAGGTGCCCCCCAAGCCTTAATTTCATGGAGGGCTGCAGGAAGGAGAGTGGTTGGGGGCAGGAGTACAGCTGCTTCCTAATGATGCACCTGGTGGCTGTGAGGAGACAGTGGAATATTATTGTCTCTGTGCATATTGAACCACCAGTCCACGTCCTTTTTTGACCACCCAGTCTCCTGCACATCTGTATGCCTTACCTGCAATCTGTAAAGCTAATTTGTTAACAGCTTTCTTCTCCAGTGGGAATAAGGTCATTGGTCACAGAAGATTGATTAAGCTCTTGGAGAATCAACATTAATGAAAATCAACACTGCCTAATGAGTGTTTTTATGGCAGCCTCATAAAGAAAGAATTTTAAAAGGAGAAACAAATAAACAAAACCAATGAGAAATGCCAGATGCCCTCACTCCTGATGTCTTTCAATCCATGTAAATTTGGGATCAGAACAGGAGCTGAAATTCCCTTGGCTCTGCCCAACTTCCTTCCTCCTCCACCCTTATTGGTTTCATTGACATCAGGTGGGAAGAGTGAGCGTGTGTGTGTGTGTGTGTGTGTGTGTGTGTGTGTGTGTGTGTGTGTGTGTGTGTGTGAAAGAGAGTGAGACAGAGAGAGACAGAGAAACAGAGAGAGAGCACTCATGTGTTCACATGCATGCACATGAGTTTCAAAGACATTTCCTTTCGTTTGGACCAATGTTGCCTGGGAGAAATAGACTTCTGGTCAGAAAGCCTGTTCTTTGAATACCAGCTTCATTGTTGAGTTAGAGCAGAGCCTCTCACCTCTGAACCTGTCTGTATATCTCAAAACCAGGATTTTTATATTCCCTGTGCTGTTGCAAGGAAAAACACATAAATTAGTATGTTCATAGGCCCCCTGGGCTGACCACTTAGTCCAGGGGACTGAGATCCCCCCCTTGCCAGATTGGTCTTCAGGGCCACGCCTGGTTAATCGGGCCCTGGGGGAAGGGTGGGGGAGAGAAATTCCTCCCCTATGCATCCACAAACTACCGAGGCAGGGGCTGCACCCAGAAGACTCCACATGCCAGTTCTTCTGTTTCTTTTCAGTTGGTATGTTGGGGGCTCTGGGCAGGACAGCTAGCCATAGGCCCCCTGGGCTGACCAATTAGTCCAGGGGACTGAGATCCCTCCCATGCCAGACTGGACCCCATTCAGGAGTTCTCTTCTTACTATTATTCATTTTCAAAAGCAACATATATACTTTTTTAACAACACCCAAAAATATTCTTAATTCTCGACTGTTTTTAGGGAAAAAAATGGAATTCCCTAGATTTGGAGGATAGTATTCAAGTAGGTCTCTAAAATCAGTGTATATGTAGACATGACTTCCTATAGAGTGGTCCTCTCTGACTGCCAAGCCTAATCCATAAACAATTCATCTATACAATGTATATAGCCCCTCTGATATATTTACCCTCCTCCACACCAGAGCCCCTTCTACTACTCCCTCATCTCCCAATCCGGATTCGTTATCTTCCCCTTAATTAACCCTCTTTACCCTCAGTTCTTTAATTTGTTAGGCACCAAGACCGACCTCCTGCCCCAACAGATTCTGCTCTTCCGCACACTCCTACAAAGCTCATTATTACTCCTTAACTCTCTCACCCCCAACCATCAGTACCTCACATTTACCCTTTTTAACTTCAGTACTACACAGTTCTAATCACAGACCAAAGTCATGCTTTGGATTTAACAACCCCCAACTATTTCAAAAGACATAAAATGGACACATATGTCTTTTGAATATTTTATGTGTATTTTCTTTCACAGCTATAACTCTTTCTAAATATTCTTTTACCGTGACGATTGTACCCACTGTTCATCTTGTCTTCTCTTTGTGAGCTGTTCAATAAGGAATTTTGGTGGAAGAGTCCCTCAGTTTAATGCTTATGATTGAACCATGTCATGGGTATTGTTGGACTTGTTCTTATGGCCCCCATATGAACCGATAACGCCATGTGGCATTGTTCCTTGTTTGCATAGGCACATTAAAATGGAAAAATACTATACATACAAATAAGTTCTTATCTAATAGAGATTGAAACACACAAATCTCGTAGTGCAATGGGGCCTTACACCCTGAACATTGATATAATGACCTGGCACAGGCCTCAGAAGAATGGGCATCCTCCATTCACCCTTGAACCAGGGAAGCTATCTAAAAAACATCCGAGGTTTTTTATAACAACACCTGGAAGTAATCCTCTACCAGGGAAGACCCTTCCACTGCTCCGACATCAACCTGTTCAAAAGAGACTTCCCTTAACACTAAGAAGACTTGACAACAACGACCTGCTTACAGGACAGGGTTCTCTGCATTGCCCTTTAATTGTGAGGTGAAATGAGAGGACGCTCTGCACCATTCTGACTGCAATATAGGATATGCAGATTCCAGGATCTTTAATACAGAAACATGATACCAACAACAGAGACTGTGTGAAAAATAAAAGTGTATTGGCACTACAGACAATGACCTGAATTGGACAATCTAGTTTGCCTGGAGCCTAGAGTTGGTCTTATGCCAGGAAACTTCAGGGGTAGGGTCTCCTTGTATTTAGGCCAAGGCTTTTCCTTTCCATGTCCCTCATATTTTGGTGGGCCTATGCAAACATTAATTGCCACTCTAACACCGTTTTACTGTACTCCTTTGACTCTAATCCTGAAAAAAAAACAACCCACTTAAACTTTTGAGGTTAACTTAAACTAATATGCATGTGCATGGAAATGTAAAAAAGTACTTTGCCTTCAATGTTTAAGGAGTTACATAAGTTTTATGTCTTTAGATTGCTTTGTGTGCTGCTAAGAAATATTATGTACTACAATCTGAAAACTTGAGGGACAAAGTAATTGTACCTGGGTTCTGTTTAATTTTTCTTAATGTTCTTTGGCTGAAAGTTCAAAGTTAAGATATCAGCAATGGGACTACTGAGAATTCTGTTTATGGGTGATTGTCCTTCCACTGTAACTTTACCTTGTCCTCTTCTTTTGCATCTTTGTCCTCATAATTAAAAATAAAAAATTAATAAAAAATTAGTAATTTAAACCTGAAGCCCTAAGTGATTGTGTACTCTCCTGTTATAAGGACCTTACTTTTGTTATAGGCAATGTTGAGTTGAAGGCTATATAGATCCATAATTGTATTTAGCATGGCTGAGGGTCTGGATCAGAAGTTGGGGGTTCATAGCCTGGGTTTGAGTCCAAGCTTAGAAGTCAACTGGTTATATAGCCTTATGCAAGCTACTTATTGTTTTTCTTTTCTTTTGTTTCCCTTTTCTTTTCCTTCCTTCCTTCCTCCCTCTCTCCCTTCCTTCCTGCCTTCCTTCCTTCGTTTCTTCCTTCCTACCTTTTCTTTCATTTGTTTTGGAGCCATAATGCTTATTCCTATCTCTGTGCTCAGCAATCACTCTTGTTGGGTTCAGGGATAGAATGCCAGGGATCAAATCTGGGTAGGTAATAAGCTAGGTAATCCCCTTACCCACTGAACTACTGCTCCAAGTAAGTAGCCCTGCTACTTATCCTTTGATTGTGGGTCATACCCAGCAGTGTTTTGGGGTTACTTCTAGCTCTGCAATCAGAAATCACTCCTGTCTGTGTTCAGGTGACCATATGGAATGCCAAGGATAGAACCTGGGTCAGCTATGTGCAAAGCAAGAGCCTTGCTGCTGAACTATTGCTTCAAACCCTACTTATCTTTTCTTAATCATACTTTCTGCAGCAATGAAACAGAATAATTATGATTCTTTCCTTTTAGCATTTTTGATAGTATAAAATGGAGGAACAAGTACAGTATACTTAGGACAGGAGAAGGGATGTGATCAGGAAGGAGGATTGAGTCACTGTGATTAGTGTACTGATTCTTGATTCCACCATTCACAAGAGTAACCCACACACCAAAAATGCAAGAGCCATTATTCACATAGAAACTAACTGGAAAGTGACAGCTGACCACACCAGCTCCCTTTGGGTACTTGAGAGCAGCGGAGAAGGGATACAGGGAGTTTACGGGGAGGAGGTATTTGAGGGAAGACAGGGAAAGAATTAGGGATGCCCATCTATAAAGTAGAACCTTATATCTGCTAAAGATCTCTAAAGAACTTTGGAAATCTTGAAGAGATAATTAATTATTCTTCCCTATAGTGCCTATAGCAAGTAGATAAACTTAACTTGAAAAGGGAATGATTTTAAAGGCAGGGCTTGAGAAAGGATAGAAGGAAGAAAAGAGAAATAGAGGGGATTCATCCAGGAGGAACCCCTACCCCAGAATGTTTTTTGTTAAATATATATATATAAAGAAACTAAATCTGTAAAAAAAAAAAATCTGTTCTCTCCTATTTTTTTCATTTTGTTTTTCCAGTTCTTCACATCTCTAATTTTACCTAAATGATAATTTTGTGAGCAAATCAAGTTATACATAATACATTTTATGTTTCTTTGCAAAATGATTTTAGATATGTAAATTGTACTACAAAAATAAATATTGCATGCTATTCTGATTTTTTTTTTTTACCAAATTTATATCCCCTTTCTTTTCTCTGGCACTTTATCTCTAGCAGTTTTTAGCATTTTCAAGACCTTGACATTTACAAAATAAGCTTAGGTCTAAGAGCAGAGACTTCACGTCAGTTAGGTGAATGGACTGTTAATTGGTGAGATTCTTGTCTTTTTCCAGTAAATAGTACTATTCCATCTCCTGCCCACTACTTGGAAAAGTGAGTCTAAATGTATGGAATCTAGTGGAATGGAAGCTGATGAACCTTCTATATTTCGATGGCAGATTTCTGAAATCCCTTCATTTTTGGATCCCCTGGAGTCAAACACGAATGACCACTGAGACCAAAAAGGAGGCCCAACAAGACAAAATTGAGCTTATCCTTAGTCTTATCTGAGGCAGAGAGGCTGGTAGCAACCCTTCTAGTTCGTGTTTCTAAAACTCCTGGTTTCTGAGGCATAAAGGCCCATAGGGAAATCTAGTGAGGGTGTGTGATTAGAAGTCTGGATCACAAATCTCCTGTTTTCACTCACTCTCCATATTTCAGGTGCTACTTAATCACAAGGAATTAATTGCTTCTGGAATAGTTAGAGACTTTGAGATGCAATTCCCTCAATGCAGAAAATTCTGTGTGGCACCACTGATCTGCAGAAACATCGAGAGTAAGGATGAGCCAGTATTATGTATCTGCCATGTGCTTGAATATCTGTGCGAAGTTCATGAAAATCTTTGGTAAACTCTGCAAGAATCTAATTTCATTATCACTTCGCCCACTAAGCATTGGAGGCTCACAAAGAGTGATGGACCCCAAGACCATAGTTGGCAACAACGTGACTAAGTCTTGTAATGTTCTAGGTGCTAAAATGGGATCAATGTGAGTAAAAGGTAATGTCTCCAGATGTAGAAATGGACGGGTCATGTAGGATTGAGCAACCTATGCAGATATAGAACTCTTATAGACTTACACACCCTCCTTGGCCTTGCAGGAGATGCAGGGGCATTCCTATAGGAAGAGGCACAGAGGCATTCAACATTGCCAAAAAACAGGCATGGGGATTTGGGTTAGTTTTGTTTTCAAGGAAGGAAATCAAGAGGGAGAAAAGAATCTTTCTATGATCGATCAACTTTGTTTGGAAGTGTGAAATTAAACAAAATTTAACAGGGAAATTTACCATAGTATATCTTTAGGTCTTTTAAACGGTAATGATGGGAGTAGAGACAGCCATATTTCCTATACCCTCGATGGTGAACCTATGGCACATGTGCCAGTGGTGGTACGCGAAGGCCTTGCATCTGGCACAGGGGAAGGTTCACAATTAAGATATTTGGCATGGCGGGAGGCAACTGTGCCGGTGTCTGCTTTGCAGCTCACCTGGCAACAGGGCCCGACTGGCCATTGGGAGGACAGGGCATTGTGCGGCAGTTTGGGCACTTGGGCTCAAAAAAGTTAGCCATCACTGTGGACCTATACTTAATTTACCATGGAATTCTTCACCCACAGAGTTTCTTGTTTTTCTGTAGAAGCTCTAATCAAGACCTCTAACTTCAGCTCACTCACTCTGTAAATTTTAGATATAATCCATATCTTTGCTGACTAGTTTGTTGACTAGTGCAAACCCGGGAGTTGTACTGCCATCCCTAACAAACCTGCATATACTTTTTCCTCAAAGCATTAAACAGTAGCTCCCTTGTATTATTCTTGATCCCAAAAACATAGATTTCAGAGTTCTTGTTTGCATATCAATGATGCAGACATTACTCATCAAATTCATGACCCCCTCTACATGGAGTTATTTATCTACTAATATATTTTTTAAATATGCTGTGCAAAGTACTGTGTTATACAACCTAGAAACATGCAAATCTGCAGAAGATGGAAAAGATTATTTCGATGATCCAGGAATTTGCAACCTAATTGGGAAGATGAGAAATATACATTTTTCCCCCTGGGGTATCTGTTCCCTGCTGCTGCTCACCCATCTCCCACCTTCAGATGCTTTCTCTCTTGTCCTTTTACTCAATTATTTTTCTCAAAATGCCTTTATTTTTACAATCTCAATTGGAAATAGCACTGTGTTTTTGGACTTGCAAACTGCATGTATTATTCATATGTTCTCTTGTTTCTGAACAACTTATGAAAACCAACTAGAGATTAATTCATAAAAAATAAGCTTTCTTCCCCTCTCCCTTTAAAGGCCCAAATCTGTTTTTCTGCCACAATTGTATCGGCTGATTGGGTTTCTGCTCTCCCACTGCCCCCATTCTGTAGGAAAATCATGTCTCGTCAGTATTGCTGCCACACACCCTTTCATGTGCCTGAAATACATACCATTGTGTTCTGACTTTTGTTTTGTGCAGAATCTCTTTCATGCTCTGTCTTCTGCAAGGTCCTTCTGTGTTGGCAGCCAAAGACTCTTCTGTTTGCAGCCAGGAGATTTCCATTATACATTGCACATTGCAAGGTTTTTGTTTTTGTTGTGTGTGTGTGTGTGTGTGTGTGTGTGTGTGTGTGTGTGTGTGTATTTTTTTGTGGTGATGGTTTTTTGTTTGTTTTTGTTTTGTGCAGTGGCCTTTAGTAGTTGAGTTTGCTAATATTTCCAGATGAAGCATACGTAACCACACTGCCTTCATTTTAGTCTGCTCAAAAGCATGGTTGTCAAACCTTCTGGGGAAACCAGATGATTCCTGATTCCCAGGGAGAAGGGGAACTCACATCAGTACCTGTAAGATGACACCCCACTATCAACCCCAAACAAAGGTATTCCCCCAATTTCCTCCTTTCCTGAACCACTTCCTTTGATATGTAAAAGCCCACTGGATATGTACTTCTCTCTCCTTTACTCTCTCTCTGTGTCTCTCTTTCTCTCTCTGTGTCTCTCTCTGTCTCTCTGTCTCTGTTTGTCTCTGTCTCTCTCTCTGTCTCTGTCTCTGTCTCTGTCTGTCTCTGTCTCTGTCTGTCTCTGTCTCTCTTCTCTCTCTCTCCTCTCTCTCTCTCCTCTCTCTCTCTCTCTCTCCTCTCTCTCTCTCTCTCTCTCTCTCTCTCTCTCTCTCTCTCTCTCTCTCTCTCTCTCTCTCTCTCTCTCTTCCCTCTCCTGGGATTGGGAGTTGGTTTTAACAAAGAAAGAGGAGTTCTAGCTTATGGGCTCAGGCAGAAAGCATGAGGCATAAGGCCATGGATGCCATAATCATTGTTTACTGACTGGCTTGGTTGATTATTTCTTCACTGATACCCTGCTTCTTTAGACCCAGTTGCATGGGATTTAGAAATACAGTGCCTGGGGTGATCTCAAAACCCATGGGTTTTATTTTACAAGTACCCAAAGGGGTAATTACTATGACTTACAGGGGTAAGGAGCATGGTTGTGTTCAGGAGTGACTCCTGAATTCCTGAAAAAGCTTGGTAGACCATATATCATGTGTGGGGTTGAGCTGGAATTGGTAAGATACAAGTCCTAACCCCTATACGGTCTCTCCAGCCCAGTTGTGATATTTTTCTCTGAAAAGCATACCTCTGTTTCCCCTTCCACTATCCTGCTCCAATAGTCATCATGGAATTTCTCCCTCCCAATTCCTGGTAGAGCTTGTGAATCCAATTTATGAGCAAGTTTCTTTCCCTTTTAGCTCCCTAAATTCCATTCTCAGTTGTGGTAGAAACACAAAGTCAATTTTTCTATGGCCTTAAATGACATGGGCCTAATTCTCCAACCCCTCCTGCCTGATTTGATTGGGGATTCAAATATGCCTGTGTCTAAAACCATTAGCTCTTGAACCTAAGTGCTCAGGCTTCAAAGGAATTTGCCTAGCATGGCCAAAGCGTCCTCCTCCTCCAGGAACATCACCCTTTACTTCTTGCCAAGACTAATTTTCAGGTCCAGGCATGGAATGATGGTGTGAGAAGTAAAAAGAGGACATGGAGAAGCCTAAACACAACCTTATCCCCAGGTCTCATGTGGAACTCAGTTCAGTGGTGGAAAGTACCCTATTGAGTCACAAAAATAGTCTAAGTAGTTAGGAATTTGACCTTGCAAGATAGCCCTAAACTGTTTCCTTCCTTCCTCTCTTCCTGAGTGAGTGTATGTGTGCGATATATTCTTCCAATTTACTATCTCAAATCAATACTCTAACTTTAGAGGGACCGGAAGTAAGCATGGAAGTAAGGCGGTTTGCCTTGCATGCAGAAGGTCAGTTGTTTGAATCTCGGCATCCTATATGCTCCCCTGAGCCTGCCAGGAGTGATTTCTGAGCATAGACCCAGGAGTAACCTCTGAGCACTTCCGGGTGTGACCCAAAAACAGACAAAAAAATACTCTCACTTTATAAAAACATTATATATCAAAGGAGGGTTGGAACCATATCAAGCTATGCTCAGGGATCACTCCTGCCTGGCAGTGTTTAAGGTACTCAGATATGCTGAAATTCAAATTCAAGGCTGGCCATATGCAAGACAGGCACCTCAAACCCTATATTCTCTCCAGCTCTCCTCTCTCTTTTATATGCATCTTTAATATGAAAATGCATATGCTTCTACCAATGACTGTTATTTGCTTCTATCTTAATTCATTATCCTCTCTCCTCAACCAGTACATTTAAAAAATGCAATTTTCTATACAACCCAATCTGCCCTGAAAATCCATTTTTGCCTTACTTAAATGTCTTTTTTGTCCCTTTTTTCCCTACTCTTTCTTCCCTTTTCTTTTCTTTACTTCCTTGTTTCTTCGTTTTATTCTTTGGTACTCTTGACTCTATCTCTCCATCTATTGACTAATTCCAGTTTATTAGTTGTTATGGCAACTCTGAATTACTCCCAGTAGCTCTTTCTCTCTGTCTCTCTCTCTGTCTCTGTCTTTCTCTTTCTCTCTCTCTCTCACAAACACACACACACACACACACACACACAACAAGTGAAGATGTTAGAATGATAAAGACAGTTTCTCATCCTTCATCAATCTTTCCTTCTCCTGCAGGTTGTCATCTTTCCTACATACTCCCTTGGGAACCAGCACTTGGGTCAGTGAAAGCTTCTGCACATCATGGTGTGTTCCTTCCTGTGGTGTGGTGACTGTTGCTGTGACACAAGTGAGGCTGTGGAATGTGAGAACTAGAAAAGCAAACTGTGACTTGTGATGGCGAGGCTGTCACAGCATCTCTGTGTTGGAAAAATGCCATCCTGGCAGGCACAGTGGGGTGGGAGAAATGGGTGGCACAAACAGTCTGGATGGTTTCTGACTCTATCTTCTGCCCTTCATCCATGACCTCACCTGAATTCCCCATCACCATCCATCCCTCCCCTGACTCAAGCAAATGCCAACCCTGCAAACAGTTTCATTCCTGTCCCTTGAACCAAGGGGCTGCCTCTCTCAAGGAAGCAACTCTGTTTTCTCCAGACACTTACAAAAATATCCTCCACCCCCAGGCTCCACTTGCTGTAGGAGAGCGGCTAGTTTCTCTACCTCTGACATCTGTCACCATGGAATCAAAACACCCTGAAAAATGCAAGGTGGAAGGGAGGACTCTTTCCTTACTCTCCCATCTCTACCAGGGCCAACCACATATAGTAGCCAAAGTCTCCAAGGTGTGTGCAGAGAGCACAGCATGTCTGGAAGAGATTCAGAATCCTGACTTCCTGTCCCCAACCATCCACCTGGTCAGCCTCAATCTGAACTAGTGCTGCCATAGAAGGTCCTAGAAAGTGATGTGGGAGTTGCTGAGCAGGGTCAGGGATGAATCACCCCAAAATTCAAACAGGCCTCCCTCCTTTTATCATCTGACTTGACCTCTTTCACTGTTAAGTATTCAGACTCTCTTCCCACATGAATACTTAATGACATTAACTGATTGTTCAGAGGTTTTGTTCGTTTATTAAATCATCCCATCATTATTAATTGAGAGCCTTCTGCCAGCAAACAAATGTTAAAGATGGGTGCAACTCTGTCTAGCCTCTAGGATTTCTAATCTAGCAAGAAATCCTAGGATGAACAGGCAGATTTGCTATCGTAATAACTATTTGCTATTATAGCTCTAAAGAGGAAGCAGTGGAGCAAACTGTAAGGATTCTGCTTCAATGGACCTCATTTACCATTATAGAGATGGAAGACAGAGAATAAATAAATAAATAAGCAGAGAAATAATCACATTAAAACACAATAGAAGGGCTAGAAATAGTACAGAGTTTAAGGCACTTGCTTGAACAGGGCTGTGGCCAGAACAGTCTGTTCAAACCCTAGCACCTGATGGTCCCCGAGTACCACTATATTTCTGTTGCCTCCCCACAAATATATATGTGTGTGTCAATACATTACATATGATGATGAAAGATGGTACAACATAATAGAGAAATTGATGAGTTCAACACTTTTCTCCACAGGGGATTTAAGCAACTGAAGCAGAATATTCTAGCAACTCTATTTTCAGAATTGGATTTGTAACATGCTAGACCTCTGAATGTAAAATTTTCTTTTTTGCGAGTTTGCATACTCCTATGTGTATGTGTATGTGGGGGGAGAATAGAAAAAGAGAGAAAGAGATTAAAGCATTAAGATATACCTTCTAAGCTAATTTCAAGCATGCAATCTAGTATAATATCCTTAGTCACCATGCTGTACATTACATCCCCATAAATAAATCCCCATTTATTTTTCACTGGAAGTCTGCATCTTTGACCCTCATACCCATTTCTTTTCAAGTAAGAATATATAATGGTGGTTGCATTAAATTATCTGAGAAGCAAGAGGATTAGAGACAAAAAATTGAGAAGAACTTGGATGGAAAGGCAATTGAAATAGAAATGGCCCAATTTGTGGATTAACATCATTATTATGGCAATACTCCCCAAGGCATTGTACAGATTTAATGCAGTCCCTCTAAGGATACCCATAACTTTCTTCAAATAAGTGGATCAAACACTCCTGAAATTCATCTGGAACAATAAACACCCAAGAATAGCTAGAGCAACCCTTGGGAAAAGGAATATGGGAGGCATCACTTTTCTCAATCTTAAATTGTATTACAAGGCAATAGTCATTAAAGCAGCATGGCATTGGAATAAAGACAGACCCTCAGTTCAGTGGAATAGAATATTCAAAGAATACTCCCCAGATATACAATCAATTCATCTTTGATAAAGGGACAAGAAATGCAAAATGGAGCAAGGAAAGCCTCTTCAACAAATGATGTTGACACAACTGGTCAGCTACTTGCAAAAACCGGACTCAGACCTCCAGCTAATATCATGCACCAAGATCAAATGCAAATGGATTAAATACATGGTATGTTATTTGATATTTGATATCAAATATTATCAGAAATAGTATGCGACCATCAGGAGAGATGAAGTCATGAAATTTTCCTATATGTGGATGTACATGGAATCTATTATGCTGAGTGAAATTAGTCAGAGGGAGAGAGATAGACACAGAATATTCTCACTCATCTATAGGTTTTAAGGAAAAATTAAAGACATTGAAATAATTCCCAGAGATGAGAGCCAGAAGGACAGGCTCAAGATAATAAGCTCACACAAAGAGTGGTGAGTGCAGTTAGAGAAATAACTATGCTGAGAACTATTATAACAATGTCAGTGAGTGAGGGATGTAGAAAGTCTGTGTCGAATACAGGTGGGGAGGGGTGAGGGAAGGAAGAAATAGGGACTTTGGTGATGGAAAGGTTGCACGGGTGAGGGGGGGGTGTTCTTGTTATGACTGAAACCCAACTACAATTATGTTTGTAATTACGGTGTTTAAGTAAAGAAAAAAAAGGAAATGGCCCAATTCTCACATAAAATGGAAAAAAATCTATAAGCTATTTGGGGACAATTGTAACTCTCTGACTATTTGATGGGATGGCATCCAAATGAGAATAAAATTATTCCTCAACTTTAATTAGTTAAGTAGATTCCCTTGCAGACACTGAAAATCAAACCTACAACCTTAACCTTTTTATTTGTAAGACTGAGAGATTCAATAGTTATTAAAAATTTAATTAAAACATATAGGTATATAATAAGTGGAAAGTTTTCTTCTCACATTTATTATCTCATGAATCCACATTTATCTGTCATTTGGAATACAACCAACTAAACAATATAGGGGCCTCAGACCTCAAGCAAATAATTTCAAAGAAATGTGGGCTCAAAAAATAGTTAGCTAACACAAGAGCTAGATTGACTTGCACCTGGCCTACATTAGTTTAATCCTTAACACTGCATATGATCTTCTGAGTGCTGCTGGTTTAAATTTCTGGCCCCACATAGAGTCCCCCTAGGATTGCCAGGGGTTGCTTCTGAGCCTCTTCTAGAGCACTGTCACCATATCCCACAATAATATATTACACAATTTCATTGTATATTTTTTGCAGATCCTGAAGCTGCCAAAATAGTCTTTGTCTTTCTCCTGTGCATTGGTTTAGGAAAATGTAGTACATGTCATCAATACTCAGTGCAGGTATTATGCTGGATGAATTTTAGGCAGTGGGAAAAGAGGGTAAACTCTGGTGCTAGCTAGCTAATATTGTGGCTTTTATTATAGGAGAGAGAATGTATGAGGAGACTATGTCAAATGCAAAATTAATCTAAAATTAAGACACAATTGTGGGCCAGGAAGACAACTGAAGTGGCAGAGCTACCAAGTGGATAGCATAAACCTTGAGTTCAATTCCTGACATATGACTTCCTAACTGTACCCTGATGCCCTCAGCAACACCAGGTGTGATCCTGAAGCAACTCCAACAGCTCCAGTCACAGGAAGAGACCACTGACCTAGACCCCTGAGCACTGCTGAATGAGGCCAATTGTATAAAGCACTTGTGAGAGTTTCCACCTTATCTATAAAACTGAAGAAACATTTTCAGGCATTGGACAGCAGGAAGAGCAGAAACATCATCCTAGAGAAAAGGAAAACGTGGCAGGTTTACTTCATACGTGCTTCTCCTTTGTGAGCAGACATTTTCAGGTATGCTTCAGGAGAGGAGCGCAGGTCAGCAGGCACATTAGTCACTTGGATTCATCTTCAGGATTCTAGAGATCAGTATTCAGAACCACTAGAACTCCTTAAATGTGCTGGACAGAGTAAAGGAGAGGAGTGACAAAGAGCTAAGCATGTACAGACTCTTGAGAATGGATACTTGGTGAAGAATGGAACATTCCAGAAGTCACAGAAGTCCAAGATTCTAAGAGTGTAAATATCTCACTGAGACCAGGCAACCAGAAAGATCAGAGTCTAAGAGAATGACCTATGCCCCAAAGGAAAAACTACTCACTTGGGACCAAGTAAATTGCACTCACCCTAATAAATAATTTAAAAAAATCTTCCTTACTAGGGTCAGAAAGAATCACCCATATTTTTTACTGCTTTTTGGAACAAAAGTCAGCCTTCTTTGACTTTATTTTTGTTATTCACTTTGTATTAAAGTAATATTGCATCATAACATTGTTTCTAGGGTGTTTTATTAAAATCAGTATGTACACAGACTATATTGGTTGATGAAAAATATATGATTATATCCTTCAGCAAATACTCTTCTCCTGGGAACTGGGGCAACAGCACAGCAAGAAGGGCATTTACCTTGCATGCAGCTTACCTGGGTTCAATCCCTGGCATACCATATGGTCCCAAGCCTACCTGGAGTGATTTCTGAGTGCAGATCCAGGAGTAACTCGATACCGCCAGGCACAAAATCAAACTAACAAAATTCTTCTTTGCCTCTCCTCATAATTACTACTTGATCTTGTCATCCCAAAGTTGCTCCTCTTTTGAGGTGGTTGGTTTTGGGGGCACACTAGGCCTTACGTAGGGCTTATTTCTAGCTCTTCGATCTCTTGGTGGGTTTAGAAATCTCTATGGGGGGCTGTGGATCAAGTATGGTTGACTTTTTTTTGGGGGGGGGGCCCACACCCGGCGGTGCTCAGGGGTTACTCCTGGATGTCTGCTCAGAAATAGCTCCTGGCAGGCACGGGGGACCATATGGGACACCGGGATTCGAACCAACCACCTTAGGTCCTGGATCGGCTGCTTGCAAGGCAAACGCCGCTGTGCTATCTCTCCGGGCCCGGTTGACTGTGTTTTGAGCATCGTACCCATTGTACTAGTGATCCAGCCCTTTTTCCTTTTTATTTAATCTACTTCTTTTCTCTGTATTTGACATAAGTGTGTCAGTCATTTTTTTATTAAATAATTTCTTTATTTTAAACACTGTGATTACAAACATAATTGTAGTTGGGTTTCAGTCATAACAAGAACACACCCCTTCACCCATGCAACCTCTCCATCATCAATGCCCCCATCTTTTCCCTCCCCACCACCTATATTCGAGGAGTGTCAGTCACTTTTTAACTACAATAATATAACCCAGACTCATAATTGTGTACTAGTCACATTGTCCAAACACAATAAAAAATTCCTAGATCTGGGGCCAGAAAGATAGCATGAAGGTAGGGTGTTTGCCTTGCATGCAGAAGGGACAGTGAGTGGTTCCGGCATCCCATCTGGTCCCCCAAGCCTGCCAGAAGCAATTTCTGAGCATAGAGCCAGGAAAAATCCCTGAGCACTGCCAGGTGTGACCCAAAACAAAACAAAACAAAAATAATAAATAATAAATAAATAAATAAATAAAATAATATCTAGATCTGGAAAGAAATATAAAAGTAGGATTTACCATCAGAATTTTAAAGATAGTCCATATAAAAAGGCCCAAGACATCCCAGATATTAGAATTAGTTTTAAAAAATAGCACTCTAAAAAGATAATACAATTTTAATAACATAAACATGGACATTTAAGAAGAGATTTTAAGGAGAACCAAATGAAAATTCTAACGCTGAAATTACAAGATCAGAGATGAAATATAGTGAAGAGGTTTATGAGCAGATTAGAGACTGAAAAAGGGCAGTGAGTTCATGTGAGTCCCTAATTATTATCCAACTGAAGAAGAGAGAAAAACGTATTTTCAAAAGATTCCTTTTTTCTGGGTGGCAATCTAAAGTATTATAACATATAAATTATTTTCAGAAAAAATTAGGGAAGACAAATATTAAAGCAATAATAGCTTCCAATTCCCCAAACGTCAAGAATTCTGACCTTCAAATCCAAATACACAAAACTAGTGTGTGTGAGTGTGTGAGTACGTAGTTTGGTGTCTCATATTTAAATTGCTTATTTCCCAGTACAAAATCACTTGCAAAAATTAGTGAACAAGATGCCTTTAAAAAATGATACAAATAGGGAGATAGGGGGTATATGCTTGGGAACAAGGATGAAGGGAGGACAACACTGGTGGTGGAAAGGCCCTCATTTATTGTCACTGTGTACCTTAAATATCACTGTGTAATATTTGTAATTCACTTTGGCCACAATAAAAAAGGAAGGAAAATGATGCAAATAATGGCTAATTTCTCATGTAAACACTGAAAAAATAGAAAACAAGGTATAAATTATTAAATTGCTAAATAAAAAGATATAAAATTTAACCAAAGTGATCTTTACAATTAAAAACATGGTAAAATTAGTATTTATTTTAGATCAGAAGAAGCAAATGATTTGTGTTCATCAGATTACCATTAGGAGATAATCTAAAAGAAGTTTTTTTTATTTTAAATTAGAAATGAGCTTCTTATAAGAATAAAGTAAGGGGGGCTGGAGAGATAGTATGGAGGTAAGGCGTTTGCCTTGCGTGCAGGTCGGTGGTTCGAATCTTGGCATCCCATATGGTCCCCTGAGCCTGCCAGGAGCGATTTCTGAACATAGAGCTGGAGTAGCCTCTGAGCACCGCTGGGTGGACCCCCCCCAAAAAAAAACAATAAATAAATAAATAAACAAATAAAAGAATAAAGTAAGACTAGAATGATAGTAGAGTGAAGAGGGTTCTTGCCTTGTAAGCAGCCAACCCAGGTTCGATCCTCAGAATCCTATCTGGTACCCAAGTACTGCCAAGACCAATTCCTAAGTACCATGGGTGCAGCCATAAAATAAAGTAAAAAAAAAAATGAACATACAAATAGAAATATATATATTATTTATATACGATCGTTTTTCTTATTTTAATTCCCTCAGAAACATCTGAATTTGGGACCAGAGAGATAGTACGGGGGTAAGGCTCTTGATTTGCATGCAGATGACCCCTGGTATCACATATGGTCTCCCCCACAAGTGCTGTCAGGAATGATCTCTGAACAGTAAGATGTGGCCTAATCCTCTACCCACTATCTCCCAAAGCTGAATTTTCAAATAAATAATTTAAATGTATATTATGATTGTAACACACTTAAAAGAAAATAGATGTAAACAATAGCACAATGAATGAGTATACATGAAATTATACTATTGAATAATGCATTTTATGAAATTAGATACAGTATAAACTCTAAGTAAATTGTGAAATGTTAAGGAGTAATAGAAGTTGCTACACCTTAAAAAATTTGAACGTCAGTAAACTAAAATCATGGGACTTTAATGTGCCTGCCATGGTGGCAGGTGGGGATAAGGGAGGCTGGTAGAGGATAGATGACATACTATAAGAGTACTGGTAATGGAATTTCACACTAGTGGTGAAATTGAAATATGCCTAAAACTCAACTATCAATAACTTTGCAATAGTTCTTTAATTAAATAATGAAAAGTAAAAAATAAAAATTTGAAAGCCAGTGGTCAAAAAAATGAAAATGAATGCTAAAGAAGTTGATGAATTTGTAAAAGACAGAATAAATGGCACTAAAAGGATAAAAAATAAAAAACATGATAAAAATTCCAAAATCATGAACAATTAAATTAAAAACACTCGTCTTAATGGAAGAGATTTTCAGATTAGATGAAAGCAGGAATAGAACACATGTATCTCATGTTTATGTTATCTGAAATATATATTCTACAAATATAAATTTCATAATAGTTCAAAAATGGGATAAAATAAACCACAACTATGATAAACCTTTCATGGATATGTTGATAGCAGACATAAAACATCTCTTGACAAGGAATATTACCGGAGACAAAGAGAAAGATAGCTCAATGACAAAAGAGATCAATTCTACTGAAAAACAGAACAATCCTAACTGTCAGTGCCTTGTAATAATAGAGCATCAGGAGACATGAAATAGAAAATGACAAGTATAAAGACTAAAAAATAAGTGGTTTTAGATATTTTAAGTCTCTAAGAATTTATTAGAATAACTACAGAAAAATCAACAAAGAAACTCTAAGATTAAGATAGCATCAGAAAGTTCCTTGGTCTAATTGAAAATGTTTAAATATAAACCTAAAGCCATATAATGCACTATTTCAAGTATAGACATGCAGCTAAATATGTATCCTTTATATTTAACAATGAAATAAGCATCAAATTTTAAAAACAAAATCTTGAATATATGTTGTGCAATAAAATAATCTAAAATATAAATATACTTTTAAATGTAGATATAATCATAAAATATTTGTAATTAAACAATACGTTTCTAAATGATCAATGAATCAAATTAAACGTCATAAAGAAAATTAAAAAATACTTTGAAAAGAATGATAACAAATGTACAAGATTTCAAAATATGTGTGATGCTTTTAGGATGGTGCTAAAAAATAGAATATTTCGAGCCCAGAAAGATAGCACAGCGGCATTTGCCTTGCAAGCAGCCGATCCACGACCAAAGGTGGTTGGTTCGAACCCTGGTGTCCCATATGATCCCCTGTGCCTGCCAGGAGCTATTTCTGAGCAGACAGCCAGGAGTAACCCCTGAGCACCACCGGGTGTGGCCCAAAAACCAAAAAAAAAAAAAAAAAAAAAAAAAAAAGAGTATTTCAAAAGTTGTATTAAAATTAAAACAAATATTTAATCTTTATTATCTAAGCTTCCATTATAAAAAGTTAGGGAAAGGAAACATGCAACTCTAAAAAATAAGTAGAAAGTAGAGTAAAAGTGAGGCCGGAGAGACAGCATAGAGGTAAGGCTTTTACCTTTCATGCAGAAGGTCGGTGGTTCGAATCTAGGCATCCCATATGGTCCCCGAGCCTGCCAGGAGTGATTTCTGAGCATGGAGCCAGGAGTAACCCCTGAGCACTGCTGGGTGTGACCCAAAAAAAAAAAAAAAGTAGAGTAAAAGTAGTCTTTGAAAAATAATAAAATTGAGGAATTTGGGGCAAATTCAAACAAAAGATAAAAATAATTGGTGAATACTCTGCCATTATCAGGAATAAAAATGGGGTAGCAATATAGATCCAATGGATAGGATAGATAATAAGATATACTGTAACTATACCAGTGGTTCTTAAATAGTGGGGAGCTCCCCCAGGGGGTGCGGAGGCTCCGTAAATGGGGATGCATTTGACCTCGGCAAACACTGTCATAACAAGCTAAGCCCCCTGTTTATGTCTCTGTATGTCTCTGGAGCTGAGAGTTGCTGTGTCCTGCTTCAAACCCCTCTTAGAAAAGCTATGCATTGCAAAACGTGCTCACCGTAGCCATTAATCCAGACATCCCCTCTGATTAAAATAATAGCTCAAATTATTTTATATATTTTTGTTAAAGTTTTCTTCTTAATAAAGATACTATTTACAGTCGCGTGGAGGGCGCAAAAAATGTTTTCTTCTTCCTAGGGGGGCATGACAGAAAATAATTGAGAAGCACTGGACTATACCAATATATTAAGAAAATAAATATATATTAAATATATTGATAAATGTATGTTGAATAATAAACAAGGTATTAATAAATTAACTTTATTTAATATATTAAATATTTAACCCACAATTTTGTAAAGTGTACACCAAAATGTAGAAAATAAAAATAGAGCAATGCATTTTTTGGTTTTTTAGCTAGCAGTGCTCAGGAGTTACTCTTGGAGGTGCTTGGGGAGGTATGTGGGATGCTGGGAAATCAAATCCAGGTTAGCTGCATACAAGGCAAATGTCCTACCCACTATTGCTTCTGCCCCTATTGAGCTTTTTTATGTAAAATTCATTCATAACCACAAAAATGTATACTTTAATAGGACCTACTACAAATTATGTATTATTCTATTTTGTTTGTTTGTTTTGACCACATTCGGTGACACTCAAGGGTCATTCCTGGCTATGCACTCAGAAATTGCTCCTGGCCTGGGAGACCATATGGGAAGCTGGGGGATCGAACTGCGGTCAATCCTAGGCTAGCGCCGGCAAGGCAGACGCCTTATTGCTCGGTGCAACCACTCTGACCCCATATTCTTTTTTTTTTCCCTTTATCACCTCATTGAGTTAACATTAATATACAAGACTGATGTACAATTTCCAATTCCTTCAAATGTGTATGTTACCAATCATAGCCAATTACCAGAGAATTAAAATCCGTTTTTCCTTTCAACCCTTACCTTTGGTAATGTCAATTCTGTGGTAAGAATCCATGGATATGTTTCTATTTGCTGTTCCCTTCATTTATGTCTCCACATTCTACATTTGAGTCAAACTATCTAGTATTGTTTTCTCTCATTCTTTCTTATTTCACTTAGCCCTTCAGCTCTATATTGTCACAAATAGCAAGATTTTATCTTGTAGTTTGAAATCTATTTTTCTCAGGCTTATGCTGGTTTATTTCCTTTTTGTAGTTCTATGCATTTTTCACTAGTTTTCTTCCTGGGTGAATATCATGAAAATTTTGATGCAATTATATTTTTTAAATTGTATTCTGGTTTTGGGGCCACACCAGACTTGCTCAAGGTTTACAACTGAAAATGCCCGGGGACCATGGCTGTGTTGGGGATTGAAGTGGGATCGACCACATGCAAGATAAGCACCTTAACTCCTATACTGTCTTGACACCATGTATTAAAATTTGTAATTGCTTTGTGTTAATTCTTTCAATCCACAAGCATAAAATACCTTTCTATATTCTTGTACCTTCTATTTCTTTTGAGAGTTCCTTATAGCTTTCAAAGAATAAATATTGTATCAACTTTAAATTAATTCCTGGGTACTTAATTCCTTTCATTGTGATTGTAAATAGAATTATTTCTCTTTTATTTTACCTCCTGTATATAGAGAAGCAACAAATATTTGTACTTTGATTTTGTATGTACTATATTGTATTGTATTTCACAGAGTTAATTTTTGTATTTTCATTAGAATTTTCTATGTATGTCATTCATCATATCATCAGCAAATAGTAATAAAATACTGATTACTTTTTCTCCATTATTAACTTGTATTCTTTTGTATTTACTATTTATTTATAAAATATTGTTTTAATATAATAATTTAAACGGGTTATTTTACATGTGTTAAATTTCTTAAATTTTCTATGATTTTCAATACTACATTGAATAGTAGTGGTAAAATCTTTATTTTGTGCTTGGTCTCAGGGGAAAACTTACATTTTATTTTTACCATTGTATAATGTTAGTTGTGATTTGTCATATTTGGCCTCTACAATGCTGAAATTCTTAAGAAATAATAGCCACAAAAATGTAAACTCCCCTTCATAAGTGCAACCTTCCCACCACCAGTGCCCCCATCTTCATCCTCTTTCACCCCCCTGCCTGTCTTTGAGACCGGCATTCTATTTCTCTCACTCACTACCATATAATGATAAGATGTTTTGTGTAGTTATTATCATGGTGCTTAAATAAATATTAAAAAATAAAGAAATAATAGCCTTTGAACTCTTCAAAAATTAGAAAAAGAAGTTCATTTTTGTATTTATAAAGAAAGAAAAATCCTGATTTTGAAATTTGACAACAAACATTTAAGTCAAGAAAATGGTTATCAAATGACTACCTGAACATAGGCACAAAATATTAGCAAAAAAACCCAATGTTCAAGATCCTAAACCATGTGAGGATGTGAGGTAATCAGGAAAACAAGGATACTTTAACACTGAAAAATACATAAATTACTATATTAATAAACCCAGAGACTATGTATATATTGGAGTGTATAAAACTCCTATAGTTAATAGCATGCTTAATGTTAAAATACTAAACCCTTGCCCTTTTATTTCAAGAAAAGAATGAGAAATTTCTTTAACTTTTCCTACTCAACACTATACTGTTATTCTAATCATTTAGAGAAAGCATGAAATATTAAAATATATAAATTTTAAAAAGACAAATTATATGTTTACTTATAGATATTATAAGATTTTATGTAGGAAATTCTAAGAAATATACCAATTGGGTGAACAGTTTCTCCCATCCTGTGGGTAGCTTTTATATCCTAGGCACTATTTCCTTTGAGGTACAGAAGCTTCTCAGCTTAATATAGTCCCATATCTTTATTCTGCTTCCACTTGTTTGGAGAGTGCTATTTCCTCTTTGAAGATGCCTTTAGTCTCATGTCCTGGAGTGTTTTACCTATGTGTTGTTCTATATATATCTTATGGCTTCAGGCCTGATATCAAGGTCTTTAATTTATTTGAACTTGATCTTTGTGCATGGTGTTAGACGGGGGGTCTGAGTTCATTTTTTTTGCAAGTGTTTAACCAGTTACACCAACACTACTTGTTGAAGAGGCTTTCCTTGCTCCATTTTGCATTTTTTGCCCCTTTGTCAGTGATTAGTTGACTAATACCTGGGAACATTCTCTGAAAACTTAAGTCTATTCCATTGATCTTAAGGTCTGTCTTTATTCCAATGCCATACTGTTTTAATGACTATTGCTTTGTAGTACTATTTAAAATTGGGGGAAGTGATGCCTCCCATATTCCTTTTCTCAAGAATTGCTTTAGTTATTTGTGGATGTTTTATTGTTACAAATTAATTTCATTCTTCTTTGAAGAATATCATGGATATGTTTAGAGGGATTTCATTAAATCTGTACAATGCTTTAGGGAGTATTGCCATTTGAATGATATTAATCCTGCCAAACCATGAGTAGGGTATGTATCTCCATTTTCTTGTGTCCTCTCTTATTTCTTGAAGCAGGCCTTTGCAGTTTTTCTCTTAGTCCTTCGTCTCTTTAGTTAAGTTGACTCCAAGATATTTGAGTTTGTGTGGCACTAATGTGAATGAGATTGTTTTTTTAATGTCCATTTCTTCCCAATAATTATTAGTATATAAGTGGATATACATGGAGTCTATTATGCTGAGTGAAATAAGTCAGAGGGAGAGAGTAGACACAAAATAATCTCACTCATCTGTGGGTTTTAAGAAAAATTAAGGACATTATTGTAATAATCCCCAGAGACAATAGAGATGAGGGCCAGAAGGACTGGCTCACAATATGAAGCTCACCATTAAGAGTAGTGATGCACTTAGGGAAATAACTACACTAACAACTATCATGACAGTCTTAATGAATGAGAGAAGTAGAATGCCTGTCTCAAATACAGGCAAGGGTTGGGATAGAGGGGAGGGGCATTGGTGGTGGGAATGTTTCACTGGTGAAGGGGGGTGTTCTATTTATGACAGAAACCCAACTACAATGATGCTTGTAATCATGGTGCTTAAAGATTTTATATATTAAAAGAAAAAAGAAGAGGTATACCATAAATAATGAGATATTTTACAAACATGATAGCACGGGACAGGGCTAGTTTTTACTCAATAGTTGGTAGCAGTTACTACTATAACTATGTAAAAATTATTAATGAATCATTTGAATTTCAGTGTTCTCCACCATGTTGCCATTTTTATTGGTAACCAATAAAACTAAATGGATAAAAAAATCAAAAATTTCCACACACAATTTGGAGGCAGAAGTGTAATAGTAGTTGGTATTTTCTTAAGGTTTCCAATAGCCAAGGTAGTGGCAGGCACACATCCTTGCCGAGTCATCTAGTGGGGCTTCATTCTCTTCTCCTTTCAACTGCTCCACACCCAATTTCTTTCCCCCAAATGCTGTTACACATCACATTCCTAATCCTGTCACACATCACTAGTTTAGCTGCTCCCTCAGGCACGTGTTTCAGGACCCACAGAGACAATAGTTTCGAAGAAGCCAGACTTTCTATTTAATTTCCCCTGAAATAATGTTTTCAATCCCCCTCATCAAAGCTCAGAAGTAGACTTAGGCAGTCCTGCAGGTTGATTGCTGTTTATGTTTCTCTAACTTCCTTATTGGGCATTCACTTTCCAATTGTATCAACTACTGTCCAAAATAAATGATAGCCAGACCTTACATGTTTGTTGCTACAGGGAATGTTCAAAAGAAAGCAAAGAGTAAGTGGACAAGGTAGTATATACAGATGGAGGAACGGAGGACAGTCTTGTAGAAAAATGAATTACGGCAGGGATAGAAGCCAAACAGATGGCATTAAACTCAAGCCTTTTTTTTTTTTTTGTATTATCAATGTATCCTAATATGATTAGTTGGCCCTTCTTAAATTATGCATCTACATGAAAAGACAGTTCTAGAACATCTCATCTTAGTCTCTGAATAAGCCAATATGTATGTATCTGTCTATTAGATAAACATATACATATACATAAATGTAAAATTAGACCAAGTGTGTATGCTAAGTATATATTTGTGTATTTATTTTAAAAATAAAAGCTATATGACTCATTTTGATAGCTATATAGAATAAAATAGAAGAAACCATGACTCTATTTAGAAAAAAATAGAACAGCATCTCATAGTCTTAGTCCTTATTTTATTTACATTAAATTGTCTATAGTCTCCATTTCTTTATTCAAAAGGCAAAACAAAGACTTGTTTCACTATATGCTGCAGCTTTATTTTTTTTTTCAACTGTGAAGTGTTAGCAGCCTCATGTTATAGTTGAAACTGAGATCCAGAGATAATAAATAACTTAAGATTAGGTGCTTCTAAGTTAGACTGCTGTATCTCTTTTATATCAACTGAATGACTCCAAGCAAAGCTATAGCAGGACCTCTGTTTCAGAAATACTATGAAGACATTGGCCCTATAAATTACTTTGAGATGGTTATAAGGAACATAATTTTTAAATGCCTCCAGATTTTCACACGTACTTATGTGGTCCTATTTAGATTAATCGCTTTCAGAAGCTATGCATATCCTAATTGGTTCAAACAATAATGTTCTTTTCCACGCTACTTCTGAACCCTACTCTCAGAATCATGGAACTGTAGCACAATTACTTTATAAGTTATATTATTAATTGCAAATATGAATATTATGAATGATAATAAAATATTAAGTAAAGTGTATCTATATATTTTACTGTTTAAATATTATAAATATAATTGTATATACTATACATATATCGTATAAATATGGTAAAAATGTATCTATTTACATATACATAATAATGTATAGCATACACATTACTCTATGCATGCATGAATCTACGAACATTAATATCTGCACATACATATTTCTCTACATGCACAAAATGTATGCTATTCAATTTTGTATATTAACATATACATACATTTTATATATATGATAGAGAAAGATATTATATGATATCTCTTTTCTACTTTATTCTTGAATTTTTTTTTATTTTTTTTAATTTTTATTTTTAATTATGAGAACAAGGGTGCAAAGAAAGAGGACAAGGTAAAGTTACAGTGGAAGGACAATCACCCATAACATAATTCTCAGAAGTCCCCTTGCTGATATCTTAACTTTGAAATTTCAGCCAAAGAACATTAAGATAAATAAGACAGAATCCTATTCTTGAATTTTTATGTAGAATCTACGGTGACTTTTAGGAGATGCTCTTAGAGATATTGGAACTGAAGCCAGGCACCTACCAAGCTTATTGAAAAAGGAAGCACTATATCCAACAGTGTAAGTTTCATTTAGAGGCTGAGATTCCTGTAGTACAATTTGTTATGTTTGTTTTTAAAAAATCACTCTATTACTTTATGGTCACACCTCATAAAGATCACCATGCAAATGAAAGGTGTATCTTAATTGTGAGAAATAATATTATGATTGTCCGTTAGCAGAACCTCTAATTGCTGAATTAATTTCCACTGATTCTCATGCTGAGGCAAGTGAGGTCCTCTGTGGGGATTCCTACAGTGTCTGGATTTTTCTCCTGAGCAGAACCAAAGTATCCACCAGGCCCTCCATTCCACGGGGCAAAAAATCCTCCCATTTCAAGAAATCTTCCCTGTGATTAAACTAGAAGAAGACCTAAAAATCTTAAGTATTTGGTTATAAGGTATAGATACCCAGGGAGTACCCAAACTCTGGCTTCTGAAATCTACCAGCCAGGCTTTCCTGTCCCTTTGAAAATATTTTACATGGCATATACTAGAGACTGAAACTCCACAGGAAGGATGGGAGGACACCTTCTGATTTATGGAGAGCATCTCTGTGGAGAAAGCAAGCAATACTTGTACACCTAGAGGTCAAGGAAACCACAGAAATGGTGCATTCCAAAGAAACCTTTTCTAATTGCAATGACTGAGGAGTAGCTGTAGTTCAAACAATGAAAAAAGCCAAGTAAAGAAGCAGAAATATGCCAAACTATGGGAACAAAACTCACCAATTGGGTTTTACTTTGTCACATGGTCTTTGGCAGGGCAATGGGAAGGTAAAGGTTTTGATGCCTGGCAAAGACTGCCTTTATTTCCTGGTGACAGGCTGAAGAATGGCCCCCTCAAACTTCCAAACTTTGATCCCTGGATCTCAAATATTACTCAACACAGATTTATATCTTCATGACATGGCAGATGTGTGAGGTTGTTTTTAGATTATACCTCTAGGTCCTAATGGCAGTCATACTAGTCCTTATATGAGAAGAGGGGAGAGAGAATAGGAGAAAGCAACATAATCTTGTAAAGTAAGAGAGGTTTGATGATGTTTTTCTGCTGGCCTGAATGATATCCAAAAATTTATGAATCAAGGAATTCAGGAATATAAAAGAGGGGAAAGGACAGAAAATAGATGTTCCTCAAGGAGTGCAACCTGCCCACATGTTGGTTTTCTCTTAGGAAATGTATCACTGAATCACAGGGAACAAATATGCTGCTAGAAACCATTCGGAGCTTTATCACTTGTTTAGGTCACCACAGGAAAGTCATACAGACCAGGTTCCAGCAGCGAGGGCCTATGTGTTAAGCAATGAAAAGCCATACTATTTCAGGTGGAAATAGATCAAAGAATGGCAAATAGAAGTGTGGAAAGAGCAAAAGTAAAGAATAGCAACTCAGTGTTAGAAATGGGTAAAAATCTCCCTGGATATTTTATTAGCAAAGCATTTTAGGATCTTCAGCTATGAAAGGTGCTGGAGAAAGTGTAATAACACTAATAAATATTCGATGATTTCCCTGAAGCATGTCCTTGGGTGAACTACAAGGCAGTTTTAAATGTTACGATAAGAGATGTGGGAGACTCAGCAGTTTGAGGTCTTGGGGGTGGCATAGGAACCGTGACTATGTCTGCATTCCCTGGGGATTGGCATCTTCACATGTCTTTCTTGGCCAACCCATAATTCACAGAAGCTCTGGCAAGCAGCAGCCAAGGTCAGAGTCAAGAGCCGTTCAAGACAACAATAACAGAAAAGAGTGTTATGAATTATTTAGCTTTTAACCAAGGCAACCCAATTCCAAATTCTCAGTAAGTGACACTTGGGTATATCCCCATCATAACATAGAATTCAACCTCAGCTATTACATTTATGTTGGTGACATTTGTCTTCTCACAGGTTATAAGTTGGTCCTCATGAAACCTGCCCCCTAAAGCTTATTTTTCAACCAAAGATTCAAAATCGTTATGTTTCTGATGCTTCATTACTTTTGGGTTTTTTATTGATTCAACCAAGATCATGCCCTTGACAATGACCCCAGTTTTAGAATACAAGGTGATCCTTTCACCTAAACTTCTAACATCACCACTAAGTAAACCAGGATCAAAGAAGATGGGTGAAACAGTTAGAAAAGCCTCAGGATTTTTTGGAGTCAAGGATCTTGGTACTGATAAACTTTTCTCCAAACCAGTTCTCCTGAAAAGCTGGGGGTTTCCATATCATCCAGGGGTGTTGTTTTTGGAACTATGTACTAAATATTCTTGCCTTCTTAGAAAATAAAGGATGGTTCTCCCAGACCTGGCTTTCTCTTCAGCTCTTCTTCAGAGCATACCTATAAGCGGATTTCCTGGCATTTTACAATCAGCTTGGTGTCAAATGTAAATGCATTCAAATTTCAGCCATCCTTTTCCCTTGCTCTGTGATCACAGGTCAGTCATTAGATTCTCTGATCCCTAGTCTCCTTGGATATAAATAAATATGGGAGAATAATTCCTACCTTAGAGCTCTGGTGAGGATTGAATTGAGTGATACAATGAATGCAAAAATGCTTAATGGAATACTCAGAATATACTGCGCTGGGTAAGCAGATGCTGGCTCTGAATTTAAACATCTTTTAGAAAAGTAAGTGTGCCTATGAAGGTTTCCAAAAATATGTTCACTCACAGCCGGTTGCTCAATATCTAAAATTCTACCCTAAAATCTACAGAATTTAGATTCTAGAAGATTTCAGAAGTCCTTGGGAATCTCTATTAAAACTATAACACTCCGGAACTTCAAGCCCATGTCACTCAATACCTTAACAGTAATTTATCACTGGGAGGACCAGTCTCATCTTCTAGAGCAGAAAGAAAGAGGTAAAAGGGAGGGAAGTGAACAGAGAAGAAAATCATTCTGAAACAAGTCAAGCATTTGTCGAGTTCAACGTTTTGTTGGAAAGAGTCATCAGGCTAAAATATGATGAGCATGAAAGGACTGGAAAGATAATACAGCATGTTAAACACTTATCTTGCACTTGTCAAACTCAGACTCAATTTCCAGCATCACAAGCTGAGCACCCAAGCATTACCAGGAGTGATCCCTGAGCACAGAGTCCTGGACACTGCTGGGTGTGGTCCAAAAATAATGATAGCAATGATAATAATATAAATGTAATTTGACAGGATTTCTAAATTCTAAGACAGATCCACAAATACTGTATGATTTTTTGTGTCCATAATCTGCAGCAAGTAGCTCAGGAAGCTGATGGGGAGAAAGGACTAGGCCCAATCTCTGCTTGGTCTGTAATCTTATCTTCAACAGCTACTCTTAAGGCTGGTGCTGCCGTGACCAGTGAAAATCCTTCCTTTCTCCTTTCCTCTTTCTGGCCTTTGTGATTCTGCAGACACTTGATCTTGCAGACACAGAGGGCTAAGAAACAGCGTCTTTCTCCTTAGGAGGTATAACAGATGTGAAGAAAGTGATTATAATAGAATCTGAACCTAGGATAGGACACATTTTCTACCTGGGACTTGGAAACGAACAGAACTCTGAGTGCTAATGTGAGCCAAGCAATCTGTGCAGGGGACTGCATGAACCAAAATCTGTGACTGTCATTCTGATGTTCTGCCACATGTGTGGCACAGGCCAGTGTGCTGAAATCATCTTTCCTGGGTTGGCTGGGTCCCCAGCCAGATTGGAGCTCTGGTGAGACTGAAGCAGGAAGGGCCCCTCCTGTTGGCATTACTGCAGGGATAGCTCCCCCATCTGACAGTGGCAGCAGTGGCACCAATATCCTTTGATAGGATCATCATCTCCAGCTCCATTGTGTAAAAACCCCAGCTGCTCCACTCCCTTCATCCTCCAAGCTAAACCCCAAAGCACAAGAGCCCTTCACAGAACTCCTAAAGGATAGCAGGAGGGAAAGGAGTTCCTATTTCCTCCAAATAGTAGGGGATTCTTCTCTGAAAACTACCTCTGAGCCCTGAAGAAACAGCAGTTGTGTCTCTCAAAGTCTGAGTCCCCTCTCCACAGCACCTTTGTTATATATATAGCCTATGGGTCTAATGACATCAAGTCTCCTTCATCCATATTCCTGCTTTAGTACTGATCACTGCTTCTTGCAGTTATGACCTCTGCAATACCTCCAATGTCTCCTTATCCTTTCTTTTTCCTCCTTCTTCTAACTCAGTCTGGTCAGGTTTTTCTTAAGCCTTCTCTAGAGAGGTTGTTTTCTTATTTTTCCTGCTTGGTTATTGACTTAAAATGCAAGAGGACAACCTGCAGCACAGGACTGGTGTGGAGACTTTTCTTTCCCATCAAAAGTGTCAAGATGAGAAAGCTGGTATAACTGCAGATTTCTGAGAAAGAAGTTTAAGGGATAAAAATGGGGTTGTCATGAACATCTGATACAGGTAGTTGGTTAAGAGGACATAGTGAGGGCTGGGGCTATAAGGGCCTTGCCCTGAAGAGGAAATGATGAGAAAGAAACCATTCTTAGTTGAAGTCAGAAAATTCCAGATGGTGCTCATCAATTGAAAAACAATTGAGAGGCACTATCCTGATGTTGGGAGTGGGCTGAGATTTCTACCAATATATATTTCTACATTTTACTAAGGAGTTGTCCCAACCTCTCTCCTGAGGTTCAAGAAATATGACATTTGAGAGACAGCTGGGCCCAGAAGTGAATAAATGGGATCTGGACTGTACCTCTGCTTCCACCAAAATCAAGAGGGAATACTGTGTAGGCAAGTCAAACTGTTTGATTTATCTTTTCTTTCCTCTATCATGGACCCAGACTTCCCTATACCACATGGGCTGCTAAGTAGTACAATGCCCAACTGACAGACCATTCCATAATCTGGAGAGATGAGAAATGTCATGGATGAGAGTAGGACCAGGATACTCAAAATTAGGATTCCCAAGATGGACATCCTGGAAATTAGACTTGCTTTTCCAATTGCTCTGGCTCTCTTTCAGGAACCCATGTTTAGGAACCTCAGACATAGAATTTAATGCTGATATCACACACAGGATTCTCTATAGCTCAAATGCTCTGAATGTTGCTCTTGGCACTTTGTACTCAAGGTGGTCTCATAAATAAGAATCTGGAACTTTGCTCAAAGAGCTCACTCTGGCTGAAAGGACATGCTCAGTTTTTATGCAAAACCACCCAGGGAGCTGAGTCCCAGCTGCTCACAATTACACACTCTGTCAGCTTCCTTCTGTGTCTCTCAAACACAACTTTTCCAATCCATCCTGCTATCATTCCCCGAATCATCGATGTAAAATCAAATTCTCTTCCCAGATACACCAAACCTATGTCATATGTACAAGTGCACAAATTTACTGTTTGAGCTCCTTTCACGTTTTGCTGTAGTTTTATTGGTGGAGTGGGGAGCTTCCCAGGATTAAATTCAGGGCTTCGCACATGCAAATCAGGGGCTGTACCACTGAGTTACCTCTGCTGCCCTCTCCCCTTATCCAATATCCCAGGTCTAGCAGATAGGAATGGCCAGTCTTACTTCATAGTCAAAGGGCTTCAGAGTGATACCATTTCTCTCTAGACATTTTTCCTCTTCATTGCTCAGCAGCCATAGGCATTAGAAAGAACTTTCCATTTCCCACCATTGAATGTTTACACAGCACATTCAGAAAGAAGTACCACTAAGGCTTCAAATCAAGAAGGCTCTTTCATCACAATAGTACTGAAACTCTGATGTTATGTGCATTCCTTCCACTAATTTTTCTTCAAAATGCAAAAGCCAATCAACTCAGAAATTTTCATAAAGTTCCAGATCTTCATAGGGTGTCTGTCAAATCCTGGGAGAATAGGAAAGGATGACCCATGGTAAGAACCTGCATGTCTGAAAGGTTTTGTGTTTCCTCTCACCTATTTTACCTTTCTCTCAAGAGATCCCAAACCCCAAACAACCAATCACAGATGTGAGATCAGGGCCAATCTGTGCTCAGGAGGTCCAAGGTTCTTTAGAAATCTTTGTCTAGCTGAGCTAGTGGTTCAAGATTTGAGAATGCAATATCAGTGCTCAGGGTCTTTAGGGCTGCACTTACTATTCAGGGACCATATGGGGCTGGAGAATGAATGAACCAGGACCAGCCTCATGCAGGGCATGTGTCTTAAGCCTTGTACAAACTCTCTCTCTACATATATATATATATATATATATATATATATATATATATATACCTTCTTTAAATCCTCTTTAATAATGTTTCAACTTGGGGGCCAGAGAGATAGCACAGCGGTAGGGTGTTTGCCTTGCATGCAGGGAACCGTGGTTCAAATCCTGGTATCCCATATGGTCCCTCAGCCTGCCAGGGGTGATTTCTGAGTACAGAGCCAGGATTAACCCTGGAGCACTGTGGGGTGTGATGTAAAAACCAATAATAATAATAATAATAATAATAATAATAATAATAATAATAATGTTTCATCTTAGAATATCAATGGACAGTAATGCTTATCAACTTCTAGTCAATGCCATGTAGATAAGGAAGGAAGGAGGTGGAGGAAGAGGACTTGGGAAGACAGGCAGGCAAATAAAATAGCTGGTCTGAAGTTGTGTGCTAGGAAGGTAAGATCAATTTTGGTGATCCATCCACTGGCCATTTCCTTAGAGCCCTCTAAGAAGCTCAGTGTTCAGAGCAAGCGGGAGGAAGGAAATGTTTTCTTTATCTGCTGATTATTTTTGTCACCCACAGAATAACTTTAATGTCATTTTAAATTTTGTGATAAGCACCTTCCTCTCCCATTCTGATCACTTGTGGAGAAAACAGTCTTTGTATGTCTGGTCTTCTTCAAAAAAGCCCATAAAATTGGCCAAGACTAGAGCACAGAGCAAGGGAAGTGGTCAGATGGATGTAAGAGATCATAGGAAATGGGTCTGCTAGTTATTGCTATTTTTCTCTCAAAACCATTTTCAGTTTTGTACCTTTATCATTTTCCATCCAGCCTGTCAGTAAGTTCTTATCCACCTCGTCTTGAGCAGGACTTTCTTTCCTATTTTCTGCTGCTATCACAGAAGCCCTAGGTTAAAGCTTCCTTCTCTGGAATTAAATTTTAGTTCCATCAAAGGACCACAGTAAATCTATGAGAAGAAATGGATTTGTGGTCAACAACCAAGCAGGTGGTCAAGATTAATTGGGGATTTCCATTGTGAAACCAAAGATAAAATATTTTTTACTAGGGTATTCTAGACACTGTTTCAGAACTGAGCTGGAAGGGGAGAAGAAATGTATTAAATAGAGTTCAGGTGACCTCTAACTCCAGAGTTTCAAGATCAATCAATAGAAGTTCAACATGAAAAACAGGGTGTAAGCGTAGAGAGACTTTACAGGGGATAAGTCCTTATATGCAGTCAACCCCAGTAAAATCCCAGTACCCAGGGATCACTCCTAAGCACAGATGAAGAAAAAAAACCCTGGCACCACTGGGTGTATCCTCCCCTGCCAAAAATAAATAAATAAATCAGAAAAAAGTTCCAGAGAAAAGTCACCTACTGCTAGTGTATCTCAAATCTGTTAGAGTTATGCACTCCGAGGGTGAGAGCTCATGATGGCCACTGAGAATAACTGAATAAGGAAGGAGTCAGAGTACTTCAACAGAGAAAAGGAACTGTGGTGAGGACTTGATGACACCCAATGCTACTAGCAGGGAGTTCTGGGGTGAAAATGTCTGTCCACATCCCTGGCTCTGGGTCCATGCCACTCTCCATTCATTTGCACAGGCATCAAACATAGGTCACACAAGATACAGCCTTCACGAGAGGCCACTGTTCAGAAGGGAAAGATGCCTGGTCCATACCTGGGCATCAGGTCCTTTTCTGAAGAGACTTTAGCGGTGCTTTTCCATGGCTTCCTCCATCTAGTCCTGAACCACTGGGATCCCTGCTTTTAGGACCCTTCATGGGGGAGCATTTCTAAGATTTGGGTGGCTCCATCTTCCTGAGAAGAAACTTAGGACAACTAGGCTGATCACTGCTCTTCCTTAGTGAGTGGGAAAACAAAGTGGAGTCTTTATTGGGAAAGCAAAGTGAAAACTGGTTAACACCAACAGGTGAGCACTGCTATAATGACCACAATGGTTTATATAGCTGCATAAATGTAACCAAAATAGTCTTCAGCCCAAAAGATTCTTAAGACAACCACACCATTCTCTGAGTTGGGCTCTTGGGAGAGTTGATTCCCAGTCACAATTAGATAAAGCCCAATGCCAAGAAATCTCAATAGACTTGGCTCTCACATTGTTTCCACATACTTCTGCCTCCTCCTGATAATCAAAATCAGCTATATTTACAAAGCTAGCTTCTCTTCTTGTCCATTAACCCATGAATATAGATGCTCAGATTTCCAAATCCCCAGTCATACATGATTCATTCTTGCTGTGATCCCTCATGAAGCATCCTTTGGAGAACTAGTAATTCTTACTCTACAGAACATAGGCTAATTAATCTACTCTAGCACAAAATTTTCTGAGAGTATTAGGAGTATCTATTGGAGCCCTATTTCTACAACTTGCACAGAGCTGTGTTTTTTCTTCCTATTAGGTCATAAGGCCTTGTAAAGGTATTTTTTATTTGAAGGTAAAGAACAGAATTAAATTTATTAAAATGAACACTGTTCAACACCTTAAAATATGAAATTTAGAAAATGCAAGGACAGTTTGTTGATCTGAAGAATGTATCTGGATATTATACTATCAACAAAAGAATTTTAGCCAAAATAAAGAATTCCTAAAATTAAAAATAAGAAGACAAGCCAATTAAAAAGCAGAAAAAAACCTATTATTTTTCCAAATAATATATTCAAAGTGGTTACAACATGACCAATATGTTATCATTAAGGTGAAATTAGAAATATGATGTGATACTGCTTAATAATTATTATAACTTGCTAAGGTAAGAAAACAGATGCTATGGAGTATTGTCTAGTATGTGAGAAACTGGAACATTGAATATTGATGATAGGGAAAATACATCGATGGGAATATAGTCACCTTGAAAACATTATTGCATTAAAAAACTTGTAAAGGTATTTAATTTACCTAGTAGACAGCATTCCTGGAGAATGGAGATATGGCTTTATAAAAAAAAATTGCCATCAAGGTAATGCTTTCTCTATGGCTTGGCCATAGCATTCCAAGTTTCTTGCTATCAACACTACTTTGTAATACTGGAATATGATGAGGCTCTCATAGTCATGATACTGTGGTTCCTCCTTTCTGTATATTGGGTTCCCTGTTCTGACATCATAAAAGATAACATTCAAAGTTAGTGGTAGCATTAAAACTCCCCATTCACTCTGATGGTCATATCTATTGAGATCTGTCTAAAATATCTATCCTATGGAAATGAAATGTAGCCCTTTTTTCAGTATAAGAGGCTTGATGCTGCTGTAATACATAGAAATTATTACTCTCCTCCCAACATTGTATGTTGAGTTCCTAACAAGCATTGGGAGGATCAGGAAAGTGAAACCATCATGAATGGGATTAGAGGTATAGAAGCCTCTAAAGATCTCCTTTCTCCTTCTACCACATAAGGTCACAGAAAAAAAAAAAAAACACACCTATTTGTGGATCAAAAAGTGAACCCTCACCTGACACCAAATCTATTCCTTGATTTTGGGCTTTCTAGTCTCCTACACTGAAATGAATTAATTTTTATTGTTAAAAACTGTGTTTCTATGGCATCTTGGACTTAGTTACCAATGCGGATTAAGATGGTAGCCAACTTGCCATCAAGTTTCCCATTGGTCTCCTTGAAAGAATCACATAATTCTGGAGTCTTCACTTTGGTTGCAGTTTTGGGAAAGTTTGACACTCAGCAGTGACAGAAATTGGCCTGATGAAGGGGATTCCATATACAGACCTCCTGTATGTCTACCATCCTGTTTGCTGTAATGACCTGGAGTCCAGGTGCTAGGATTCAGGCAAGCCCTCCATCCTTGTCACTATGATTAATTGAGTCCATGTGGTAATCCCATGATCTCCTTCATCTTGGCCACTCTGTTGATTTTGGAGTCCCTGTGATCAGTTCCCTGTTGCCCTCTATCCTTGCCATCATGTCCCATTTATTCATATACATATGCTATTGTCATCTTGCCTTTGTTTTCTCTTAGTTGTTTAGTGCCTCTTCCCCAGGGTATGATCTCTGGTCGTGAATAACATGCTTATTATGTGTCATGTCCACATATGGTGCTTCCTTCCATCTGGCATTCTGCAGGTTTCTACTCCAGACCTCCCAGTTTTCCCTTCTTTTTCATGCCACAGACTAATCAAGTGGAATCCCAGGTGTTGCTAACAAGAGCCCTGTGGCATAACAGACCTGCCTCAGTTGGGTCCAGCCTGGCTTTAACCCAAATAATTGAACTTCAACTATTCTGCTAGAGAGTGCCTGGCTTGGTCCTGAGCTTTCTCAGCCTATCTGCCTGAGCTTCTTTGTTTGTACCTAAAGACACCCTCTGGCTTTCACACCTGTCTCTCAATTGCCTGAGACTCTTCCCTGTATATATTTTTAAATTTTTAAATTTGATTCTTTTTAAATTACAAGTCTTTGGCAGTTATATTTAATGTACATAGTGACAGTGAATTAGGGCAATTCCCACCACTAGTGTGGACCTCCCTCCACCCCTGTTCCCAGCATGTTTCCCATACTTTCCCCATTTGTCCCTGGACTGCCATTGTAACAGGTACCTTTGTATATAACTTGTTGTAGATTGGGTATCTTGATTTTATTATCATTGACTTTGGGTTGGGTATTTCGGGCTGATCTTTTTTTTATTTCCACTCAATGTTCATGAAACCACTTGCTCCTGGTACCATCCATTTTTTTCTCAATTTGTAGGAAGACAGAAATATGAGGCAAAATAAGATGATTCATGTTCTGTGGTTGATAAAAAACAAAACAAAAACAAAAACAAAAACAAACTGAAAAAGAAAGTAGGTGAGAGCCCCTGTCTAGAAGCTATAATGTAAATTTAAAAGAAGAAAAAAATAAAAAGAAACAAAAATAGGGGGTGCTGTTGTGGCAAGGTTTGTTTTTTTGTTTTTTGTTTTTTGTTTTTTGCTGTTGTTGTTTGTTTGTTTGATAGGCACAGTAAGTATTGAAGAAGTTAGAAAGGAAATTCCCTTGGCCTAAGAGATACAGGGTGTCTCCACCATTTAAGCATACTGTCATGAGACCAACTACAGGCTCTGAACATGTTCATTGTTGAACCCCAAGGTCTTTCTTTATAGTTCCAGATGTTTTGCTCAGTCACAGTTGTTGTCAGTCTTCTGTATTTAGTGATCTTGGTTTTTTGCACAGATCAAACGATGGAATGTCTTTTGCTTTCATCTCATCCTTAGGTGATGAGGTAGGACAAGCTGCCCTTAGATCAAGTTGTTGCTGTTTCCTTGTCTACAGGATGTTGTATGAACACACCCTGGGCAGGTTGATACCATAGTGGTATTAGGGACTCTCCTGTGGGGAGTTTACTTCCTGGTGTCAGTTCTAAAGTTGGGATCTGGGGTTCAGGGTTGGTCAGTCAATCTTTGATCACATGACTAGTTGTTGGATTTTGTCAAATGCCTTCTCTGTGTCAATGATATGATCATGTGGTTTTGTCTTTATTTTTCGTTGATCTGGTGTATATTATGTTGAGTGATTTGTGTGTGTTGAACTAGCCTTGCATCCCTGGGATAAAGCCCACTTGTGTCAATGATATGATCATGTGGATTTTGTCTTTCTTTTCGTTGATGTGGTGTATTATGTTGATTGATTTGTGTATGTTGAACTAGCCATGCATCCCTGGGATAAAGCCCACTTGGTCATGGTGTATGATCTTTTCAATGCGTTGTTGGATTTGGTTTGCTAAGATTTTGTTAAGAATGTTTGCATCCATGTTCATTAGTGAGATTGGTCTGCAGTTTTCTTCCTTGGTGGTATCTTTGTCAGCTTTGGAAATGAGCATGATATTAGTCTCATAAAATGAATTAGGAAGGATTCCTGTCTTTTCAGTGTTTTGGAAAAGCATGAAGATTAATGGTAATAATTCTTATCTGAATGTTTGATAGAACTCGTCGGTAAAACCATCTGGTCCTGGACTTTTATTCTTGGGGAGTTTCTTAATTACTGTTTCAATTTTCAATTCCTTTAAATGTGATTGGCTTGTTTAGGCTTTCTACTTCCTCCTTATTAAGTCTCGGGAGCTGATATTTTTCCAGGTATCTGTTGATTTCTTCTGGGTTCTCTAATTTAACTGAGTACTGTTGTTCATAAGCCCTCATGATGTTTTGGATTTCTTGGGGTTCTGTTGTAATCTCTTCGCTTTCATTTGTGATCCAATTTATTTGGGTGTTTTCTCTTTTTTTCTTTTTGAGTCTTGCCAGCAGTTTATCTATCTTGTTCATTCTTTTGAAAAACCAGCTAATATTCCCCTAATCATTGATTCTTTGTATTGTTTTCTTTGTTTCTATGTTATTTATTTCCGCTCTAGTTTTTATTATTTTTTGTCTTCTACCTGTATTTGGGCTTTTTGCTACTGGTTTTCCTTTAAGTTGTTGATTTTGTCATTTTCCTCTTTTCTAATTTAGACCTGTATTGCTATGAGTTTCCCCCTAATTACTGCTTTTGCTGTGTCCCATAGACTTTGAAATTTGTTTCTTCATTGTCATTTGTTTCATGGAATCTTTTTATTTCTTTTTTGATTTACTCTTTGATCCCACTGTTGTTGAGTGCATGTTCTTTAGTCTCCAGGTGTTAGATTTTTCCATGTGCACTTGAGAAGAATGTGTATTCCACTTTCTGAGGATGGAGGGCCCTGTGTAAGTCCATTAGTCCTAGTTCTTCTAGTTTCTCATTTAGGGCTCTTACATCTTTGCTAGTTTTCTGCCTAGTGTATCTGTCTAGTGGCGATACTGATGTGTTAAAATCTTCCACTACTATAACATTTCTGTCCATATGTTTCTCCAGGTTTGCAAGCAAAAGCCTTACATATTTTTCTGGCTCTACATTTGGTGCATACATGTTGAACAGAGTTAGTACTTCTTGGCTTAATGTTTCCCTGATCAATAAGCAGCGTCCTTCTTTATCTCTGAGTACTTTTTTGAGGTTGAATGCAATTTGGTCTGATATGAGTATGGCTGTCCCAACTTTGTTGTTGTTGTTGTTTTACAGTGGCATGTATAATTGATTTCCATTTTTTGTTTTCAGCCAGTGTCTTACAAGCTATCCTGAGCTTTTAAGTGTGTTTCCTGCAAGCAGTAGATACCTGGGTTTTCTTTCCTGATGCAACCATCTAGTATGTGCTTTTTTAATGAAAGAGTTTAGTACATTGACATTTAAGGAAATTATTGACAGGGAAAGCAATTATATTGTGCAATTATATTGTGTAGGGTTGTTGTTAACAATTGGAGATTTGGCTTGTGTAATTTATCTTTAGTCTCAGTTTGTTTAGCACAAATATTGTGCTATAATTTTTTTTTTTTGGTCTTGAAATGATTTTAACCCTCCCTCCCATAAGAGTTTTGCTAGGTAGTGGACTCTAGGTTGAAAATTTCTTATATTTAGGAGTTTAAATATGTCATTTCACTGTCTTCTTGCTGGAATTGTTTCAAATAAAAGATCTAGTTTGATTCTTATGTTCCTTCCTTTATACTTGAAATTTTTTTTCTCCCTTATTGCTTTGAAGAATTCCTTTCTCTCTTTGTTTTCTTTTTTCTTTCTTTCTTTCTTTCTTTCTTTCTTTCTTTCTTTCTTTCTTTCTTTCTTTCTTTCTTTCTTTCTTTCTTTCTTTCTTTCTTTTTTTCTTTCTTTCTTTCTTTCTTTCTTTCTTTCTTTCTTTCTTTCTTTCTTTCTTTCTTTCTTTCTTTCTTTCTTTCTTTCTTTCTTTTTTTTTGCCATTTGGATTACTATATGTCTTGGTGTTGATCTGTTAGGGTCTATTTTGTTTGGTACTCTTTTTGCCTCTTGGATTTGTACAGCCGTTTCTTTCCAAAGAGTGGGAAAGTTCTCTGCTATTATTTCCCTCACTACCTGTTCTTCTGAATTTTTCCCTATTTCCTCCCGTTCTGGTATTCCTATTAGTCATAGATTATTCTTTGCCATTGTTCATTAAATATCATACATTTTCTACAGTGTTTAGTCTTTCGTTTCTTTATTGACTTATTTGTTGTTGCTGGCTTATATTTGACTTATTTGTCTTTGCTGGTTTATATTTTGTCTTCATCTATATGATTCATTATGTGTGTGATTTTGTTGTTATGGCTTGCTAGCATGTTTTTAAGTTCTCCTAGTTCCATTTGTATGGTTTCTCTCATCTTCTGATAGAATTCTTCTTTGAGTTGGTTGAATAGTTCATCTATGGCTTTCTTAATTTCTTTGGTTAGTGATTCCTTAAATTCCATTGCTAAGACATTAAGTGCTGCTTTTAGGTCCTTATCTATAGGGTTTTTGTGCTTTGGAGACTTGGAAATTTGTTAGGATTTCTCTCCATATTCCCAGCTGCTGGTATCTTCCTTAATTTCCCTATTGTTCTTTGCATTGGATGAGTTGGAGTGTTGGAATGCCAGAGTTTCAGAGTTTTTTTTAACAAAGTGATCGGTTTAATTGTGTAAGTGGTGATTGGAGCTGTATCAGTTTTGGGGTTTATTTATTCTTGCTAAGCAAGGTTGCCCAAGTGCAAAAGAAGTGTTGTATACTAGTTTGATAGGTTGTTCTTCTGGTTTGGGGGCTATATAATTTCTGTATGGTCTTGGGGCTTTTGTGATGGTGGCTGCAAGTTCCAGAAGCAGAAGGGTGGGGGAGTGGCTGTTTTGTGCACACTGAATTTACAGGGTGACCCAAGGGGTCCCTGCCCACCACCACCACCAAGATAGAGTCTGTGAGAATAGGGTTTGTGGGGTCTTGGGGCTGATCTCACCAGCCATTTTGCTCCAAGCTGGCTTGGGTGTTTTTGATGGTGGCTAGGAGTTTCGAAGGCCTTCTCTATTTTTTTTTCAAGCTGTGGAGTCCAATAACTCCTGGCAACCACCATCCATCCAATCCAATTATTCCTTAAACTCATATTTTCTCTATCCCATTCAAAGCTTGATCTATCATGCCCTTAACGGCATTCCCTTGGCCATCAGAGAGCAAATGCTAGGCCCACATCCCTGCCTCCAGGAAAGATCTCTACCTGTTAGCCTACAGAATCTTTCCCAAAAAAAGATCTGAGCCCTGCCCTTGGTCCCTGACCTTCTAGGTCACATTGTCTTAAATAGACATTGAGATGAGGTCAAAGATAGAATAATAATAAAACATTTTATTTAAAGAAGCCAATCACCATGTGAAAGAAAGAGAAGAAACAGGTCTAAGTAAAACCCAGTTGTCTTCTAACCCTGACCAGCCTGGTTTATCCACAAGAAGCTCAGGCTACTGCTATACAGCAAAGACTCACCCAGGCTGGCTGGCTGGTCAGCTGCTCTGCCACCAAGCTCCGTCCCCAGAAATGAGTCACCTCTGCAGTTTGGACAGATCCTGGAGCTGCCCTGACTTGGAGGCTGACCCCCAAAGGTACCCCATCCTTACCCACACTGACGAGCAAATTCTTAAGTATGGAGCATACCCCTGACTGCACCCATAAGGCCTGTTTCCATCTTGCAATGCTCTCAAAGCATTTCAAAGTGCTATTGGGCCACTGCTCCCTCACTTTACTGCTCTGAGCCTCTCTGTCCTGGGTAGAGTAGTTGAAGGTGACTCATCATCTAACTCAGGCTTCCTCCCTCCAACTTCCAGACCTTTGGATCCCTCCATCCCTTTCCAACCACTCTCTCTTCTTCCCTGCCCAGGTGTCCTGCTCAAGACTTCATAGACTTTCAGAATATTTCATTTCTTAGGTAGCCTTCCCAGGCTGCAAGCAAAATGCCATCTGCCCCGCAGGTTTTCATTTAGATAATAATTAAGTAAACAGGAGTGAATGGAGGCCTGCTGTGAGCCCCAGCATCTATCATGCTCCCCACCTCTCTTACTCTCTCAAACATGCAAACACCAAATCCTCTCATTGGCATCTGACTGGCAGTACTACACCATGATGCTCATGCTAATGGGGGTTTCTCTCCACCCACAGACATCTATGGAGTCTCTGCTAGAGACTGGGCTGGGCTCCAGGATACTGCAGGGCCAATGGGTACTGCCATCTTTGGCTCCTAGGAACTTGCTGACATTCAGAGTCAGGAGAAGTGGTACTGAGGGGCCCGATGGTGGCATACCTGGGATCTGTAGTAGTAACTGTACCCAGTACCATCAGGCCATGCTCAGACTAGCAAGAAGAAGCAGTAGAGTCAAAATAGTAGCAGAGGGAGCAGAGAATACAGGAGAGGAAAGGCTGAGAGGGTGAGAATCACATAATCAAAACCATAAACCAGGAGTGAGAGAGATGAGCCCTGGAGTAGCTTCGGGACTGAGAGTGTGGTGGAGTTCAGTCTGGGGCCCGTGCAAAGGCTGAGAGAGCTGTCTGGCATACAGAGGGCATGGTTGTCTATAGCCAGGGTTCTTCTGGGTCTGAAGCTTGAGCATTGTGCCCAGGAGAAGGGCAGGTGTGGGAGTTACTGCTGACATGGGATGGCCCCTTTCCAAGTGCTGCCACCAACCACAGCTGTCCTGTCTTATGTTGGTGGAGGCTGGGGTGATGTGTAAGTAGTAGAAAGTAGCAGATCTGGTCTGAGAAAACCCCAGGATTGTAAGGAGACCAGATGATAAAGGGGAGAGGAAATTTACATTTGCTGACAGTTTGCAAAGCAAAGCACACCCTGTCTGTGCCCTTGGATGGAAAGGAATGGTGAACAAAGAATGACAAAAAGGGTTGGTTAAAAAAAAAAATCATAATTAATACAACACTCATGAGTTCAGTGTGGGCAAGCAATTAGACAGCTAATTAAGTTAAAGCTGGGCATCCGTGAAGCCAGTGTTGCCCCAAAGTGGGGGCATTCCAGCTGATTCATGGACTCCTAGAGAAGCCAGGGCTGCGAGGGGCATGTGCCCTGATCTCCAATAAAGATGAGAGTGGAGGCATATATGTGTGTGCTGGTGTGAGTGTACCAAGTACCAATGCGCATATCGAGCACCTGTGCTAGCAGCTGGCCTTCTGGCTTAACTGCAAGAGAAAGGGGACACTTAACCAAGTACCACACTTAAAAAGTGCTGCCCTCCAGCTGGTCTGGCTACCCCAAGGCCTTAGGGGTGCGGATTTGTGCATAGCACGGGCTCCATCTAGCGTTCGAAGCCGGAATGATGCACAGCACGTCTCCTGCTTCAGTCCATCTTAGGTGGGAATGTTTTGAGTGTGGCTTGAGATCTGATTCCCGATTCACCAGGTTCTACCTAAGTTACAGGTAGAAAATAGACCAAAACAGCAAATCTTTAAAAATAAGCCAGAGAGCAATTTTTCCTTGTTGCTTTTTTATTCCTTTTGCAATTCATTTTGCACAATCCTTTGTGTCTTCAACAGCCCCTGGCTCAGTACAGGGGACTGCGGTTTAAATGTGATGTTTCTCTCTCTGTTAAAAGTCTTATTCTGTCACCAGCAGGAGGAACAAAGGCGTTGGCAGAAACGTGGGTCTGGATTCCATCAGGCTGGATAACTATCTCCCCAAAGAGGAAATGATCAGAGGTCAAGAAAGTACAAATGTATTCTCTGGCGAAAGTTCTGGTGCCTCAGTTTCTTTAAACTCTGCCTTAGCTTGAATTTACAAGGGCAACCCAGTCCCCTGCAGGGACATGAATTTATAAAGAGACAAATCATGGCCAGAAGGAAGAGAGGGTGAAGAGAATAAAGCCCTAGGCTGGGGGGGGGGGGGGGATAGAGCAAAACAGGCTTCTCTCCTGAAGGAGAAAGTCTTTGACATGTGAATGTTAAGGAGAGAGAACAAGGTGGGGGGGGGTAGTTTTAGGTAGAAAAACTCACAATAGAGAAGGGACCTAAAGGAGGGTCTGAGGGTAGCAGCAACCCAGCAAAGAAAAAATCTTGCTCTAGAAGAAGCTCTCACCATTGCCCCATTCCCAGCGCATTCCAACCCACTAATGCACAAGCCAACTGGTTGTCAGCTTTGCTGAAGGTGATCCAAGGAGAAAGAGGGGGAGGAAGGCGATGCCGCCGGTACTGTCACTCAGAAATCTGAGGTGGGACGTACAAAGGAAGTGCCGCCGAACCTCAGCCCGGTGTGCACGTGGGACCCCCTTCCTGTCTCACCACTCAGAGCAACGGGGCGTGCAGAATTCAGAGGCTCCAGCTATTTTGCATGTGTCCGCAGAAACAAGGGGGCTGCCAACGCTTCTCGGATGGGAAATGAGAGTCCTGAATACAAAGGCAAAGCCGGCCACTTCACTCTCAGCAATCGTCTACACGAAATCAGAAATAAAACTGCAAGAGAAGCAAGAAAAGCTGGAGCCAAAACTGTTCCCTGGGCATAAAAATGAGTTGAACTGAGCAAAATCATAAATGCAAACCATCCACATCACCTTTGCCACAGGGGACGATGCCCCAGAATAGAATTTAATGCCAAATTAAATGTTCCATTCACCTTGAGCAACAGAGCTGTAAATGGTGAAAGCAGAGAAGGAAAAGGGCTGCTGTGGCTGAAGGACATGGCTGGTGGAACATAAATAAATATCAGGAAACCAGCTTATGTATGTGTGGGACACCTCGGGCTCTCAAAGGTCAGTGAATGAGGGTACCATCACCAAGACTAGCCCTTCCATGTAAGAGCATCCACCACATTGATATTCCTCTGGTCCCTCCTGCAGTATCTCCCTTTGCTTGGCAGAGGTGACGGAATTTCCCAGAATGCACTGGTGTGTTGCTGGAACCCCTGAGCAAGTAGAGAGAGGCAGGGACTGTTTCCAAAGTGGGGACATTGCATTAGGTAAATAAGGATGTCTCCTCTGGTTTCACAATATAAAGGAGATACAAACAGTATAAAGCAACCTGGGCTTGAACCTCAAACAATTCTAATGACTGAGAACAGAGAAGTGGAAAAAGAGGCTCTTTATGTCTCTACCCACATGGGATAATACTCTGCTGTGAGAAAACAAATGCAATCTTGCCCTTTGCTACAACATGAACATGACAAGAAGGGGGCATGTTGAGAATAAAACAGAGGGAGAAGAACAAATGCAAGATGATCTCATACCTATGTGTGATATGAAGAAGCAATAAAAGGGGCCAGAGAGGTAGTACAATAAATAAGGCACTTGCTTTACATATGGCAGACCTGGGCTCAATCCCTGACGACCCAGGTGGTACTCTGAGCCCACCAGAAGTGGCTCAAGGTACCATGACTACAGAGCCAGAAGTAAACCCTGAACACCACTGGGTGTGACCTCAAAATTAAAACAACAAACAAAAAGAAGAAACAAAGGAACAACATGGGTCCATGGAAAAAATGGTTGTGGTTATACCCTTAGATTTGGACCACCAAATTGAAGTAACCAAAGGATAGGAGTGGAAGAGGGGTTGTGGGGGAAGGTAAGGAGGGTCAGGATGGATGAGAAGACATTTAGGAACAGTTGTGGATAGCTTTGGGCATTTAAATAGTGGTTTTGATGCAGTGACATTGGATGCCAGAAGCATCACCATTAACACCATCGTAGGCTGTTCTCTCAATAATAAGATAATTAAAAATTAAATAAAAATGTGATGCCCTTTACCAACCCTGCAGTAGAGGTTAAGTCATTTTAGGGGACACCGGGGATCTCCTGTTCTTCATGTAGAGGCAGGTTGGACATGTTCTAAAATGTCCTTACTCTTGTTTCAGTTGACGTGATCATACTTGTAGAGGATAAAAGAAGGAATGACTTTAAGTGGAATGTCAATGAAGATTAGCATTGGTCATGTCCACCAAGAGAGAAATACTTCCTTTTCCATCCACTGGGCTTATGTGGAGTCTCAATGGTAAGTGCTATCATCAGTAGCTCTAGAAATTAAATGACCCCAAGCAGTTATTTTTTACCTTAGTGGAAAACGTACACAAACTTCCACCTCTAGGAATGAAGGAGGAACACTTGCTAGATATCTCCCAAAGTGAATGATTAACGAAGGATCATTTTTTTCTACAGGAGTATTGGGAAGTTGGAACTTGTGTTCTGTGTCAAATAAACCAGACTACGATTGAAGGGGCACAGGGAACAGCAGTTTCTATAGTCAAGAATAGTCTAGTCAAGGTTGCATTTCAGCTCAGAGCTGGCAGAAGCATATTACATGTGTAGATTGTACAGGAGGCCCCAAGGTGCCATCAAGGGAATCCACAGGGCATGTACAACTCAAACCTTAGTGCACCATCACTTCAACCCCAAGCCAGCATACTACCTATAGTAAATTTAATTAAATTTTAAAGGAGCAATAATCTGGTCTTTCTTATAATTTAGAAGAGCTTTCTAGCCGATTTGGTGAACTTGTATCTCTTAAAAACTCCTGATGCTTTCTTGTACTAAGCAGGGGATGTGAGCCTTAGCAGGATATCTGCATCCACAGCAAAGAGAAAAACAGCTGCCCGAGCATGCTTGGTGGGGGGAAGATCCAGTCATATTAATTCTTCCAAATAACCATCACTGAAATCACAGCTCCTCTGGCACATTCCCCCTTCATCCCTTCTGATTTCCTTCCTTGTTCAAAAGTTGTGTTTTGCATTAAGCCCAAGAAAGGCCAACCACTAAGAGAAATAAGTGTTACTTAAATTACTCCCTTTACACTTGGTTGACAGCTATTAGGGACCTTCACACCTTACCAGGAAAAGAAAAACAATTGCCAACTATTAGAATAGCCTGGAAAAAAAGACTGTTGAGACATTCTTTCCAGACATCAGGACACAGGATCACAGGCTGGCCACAGCGTCTGAAGAGAGCCAAATCAGCAAGTGCCTTTTTTATACATTTTGTGGGTTCAAGCTGTTATCCAATTGCATGATCACAGCTATCAGTTATGAGAGGGTCACAGGGGGGGTATAAATTCTGAGTTAGTGACTGAAGAAGAAAAGTCATTGACTTTGTGGGGGTCCTCAAAATTCAAGAAAGACTTTAGAGTTGAGCAGGACACAAGTTTCTAAATAAAATTCTAATTACAGTGGACAAGAATGTGGAGGTCCTGTCCCAAAGGAGTCCCATTGGAAATACACAGTTTATCTTCAGTCACCTCTTGCCAGAGTCCTACACGGCAGGGACACTCTGGGTCTAGAGGGCAGAATGAGCCCTTCTTTGATAAACTGATTTCATTATTAGAAAAGTCTTCCCTTTTGGGGGGAGGTGGAGAATGAGGCCATTCCCAGAAGTACTCAGGGCTCACTCGTGGTGATGCTCGAGGGACCCTATGTGGTACTGCAGAGACTGAAGAAGATTGGATGCATGCTAGACCAGCACCTTAACCCTCATGCTAACTCTCTGGTCCCAAGACTTCCTTCTTTGTCTTATTTTATTTTTTTCAAAAATTAGGTCTCATTCTTCTTTCATACAATTTTTATTTCACCCTTGACAACAGATAGCTAGCTGCTCCAAAGACATGATTACACGAGAACATGCCCTGATGTATCTAAGATCCCTCTGAAAATTAGAGATCTGGTACAAAACACCAAGCTGAGATTACACTGACCCATACTCAGTTTCTGGGGTCTCTATCAGTACATTGGACCATTATAGTGGTGTTCAGTAGGTAAGACACATACATCATGGTGTTGGTTCTTACTAAGCTTGCATCCAGCTCAGCTATCTGGGGGAGTTTATCCTTGTAATTTGTTCTTGGGTCCATTCTCCGCTAGCCGCATCACATTAGGTTGTGACATTAGCAAATACGGGTAGCTTATCTTTATGCCCAGTGTTGCTTAGCAGGAAAGCAGGAAGCTCATAAAATGTTGGGGCTTTCTTTTTTCTCTATGGTATTGTCTTGTCTATTGCTGAATGCAAGAAAGAATTAGCAGCAGCAGTTTACTGTCATTGTGACCATCCAAAACATTCCCCTGTACTTCCAATACACCAAGGGAAGAAATTGGGAACTTTTATCAAATCATTGATTGCAATATGGCAGAATGCAAAGCTGACCCTCAACAAACCAACAAGGCTTCTTCTACAGATGACATTTATTGTATAGCAAATAGCCTCTGGAAGTGACTTTTGTCATATTTGCATCTAGCTACATATCCACTTAGATGTGCAATGGCAAGCCCTCATTTATTAAATCTGAACATTGAAAACCACATTTTCAGAAGAATAGCATGGGTAAAAAGGACAGGAGCCAACAGTCATGAACACTAAGTTCCAAAGTGAGCTACCTGCCCAGTGAATCAGCCTCTCAATTTCATAACCTTCTAGGTCCTGGACTAGACTAGTTGTGCCTTGCTAGAAAGATACAGGTAGAGCAAGTCACATTTATCAGGTGAGATTAGAATAAAATGCAGAGCTGGTGCTTGGTTCTCTCTTGGGGGGAACTCATAGCTCTTCTCCACAGCAAGTCTGTCTCCTCTGCTGTATGATAGGTTTGCCAGTGGTGACTCTCAGGGGAATTCAATTTTTCAGCGGTGATTGACAAGGTGCCTGTCATAGGAGAAAAACCATATTTGTTTTGTTTTGTTTTGCTTTGCTTTGTTTTGGGGCCACACCTAGCTATGCTCAAATGTTACTCCTGGCTTTACACTCAAGAATTGCTTGTGGCTATATTTGCGAGACCATATGGGTTGCTGAGATTGAACCAGAATCAGCCACATGCAAGAAGCTCCCAATCTCTGTACTATCCAGCCCCCCAAAAAAGACATCTTTACCTTTCCAGACAAGCACAGCACCAACTCAGTATGTACCATCTGAGGGTCACCCTCAGTGCCCCAATGAGCAGAGTCACCTAGAGAAACCTCCAGAGTCCTCAGTTGGAGGTTTGTTAGATGAGCCCATTTCCCAGAAGGAGTGGATGCACCTATTTACCACTCACTCACTCAGTCATCACACCGAACCTCAAGCTTGACATACACCCTTTCTCTTTGTCAGGAATGAGAACCATTGAAATGTCAGGTGAGAAAAATCACTTTTTATCCCAAACTTGGAGGAAAGGAATCTTGAAGCACTCTGTAGTCATTTCTTGTTGCTCATATCAAGGACAATTCCTGCAAGTTTAAATAAATGCTCCTGGCAGAGAGCCAAGAAATTGCTGTTCAAAACAAAAGCTAATTTGTCCTCTTGGCCTGGAAGGAGGGATGGAGCAAGTGTTGCTTCAGGAGTAGCTGGACATAGACAAGTTGCCTGGGAAATAAAGGCATGTCCTCAAAGTAGCAACATAGGTGAGGGAAAAGAATCCCAGTTTGCCAGAGAAGCATGAAAAAGTGTGTGTGTATGTGTGTGTGTGTGTGTGTGTGTGTGTGTGTGTGTGTGTGTGTGTTTGCAAGTGGGGGTAAGGGAGTAAGTGTATGTGGCCCAAAATGGTTGGTTTTAATGAATTGAATTGCCTGACTGTGAAAGTTGGTGAGTTCCAAGTCTTCAGGAAGTTTGGATGTTGGGGATGGGGGGACTGCTTTGCTCCTAGCACCACCAGAGGACTCTGCATTTTGCCTGAAGCCACTCATGCTCACACTTCATACTACTAGGTTCTTCAAATGATTGGATGATACCCGCCCACACCAGAGGGGTCAAATAGATTTGAATTAAGGCCCACCAATTTAATCATTTAACTCAGCCTCCTCCCAAACCCTCACAGAAGCATCTAAAATGAAGTGTGGCCATTTACCTTAGCACTATGGCCTTAGTAGTAGACATGTGAAAAACGGCCCACACTGTGTGCGGCTGCTTACTATTGGGAAGGCCATTGGAGGACATTCATAGTAAGAAGGAAGGAAGGAAGGAAGGAAGGAAGGAAGGAAGGAAGGAAGGAAGGAAGGAAGGAAGGAAGGAAGGAAGGAAGGAAGGAAGGAAGGAAGGAAGGAAGGGAGGGAGGGAGGGAGGGAGGGAGGGAGGGAGGGAGGGAGGGAAGGAGGGAGGGAGGGAGGGAGGGAGGGAGGGAAGGAGGAAGAAAAGAGAAAGAAAAGAAAAGAAAAGAAAAGAAAGAAAGAAAGGAAGGAAGGATGGAAGGAAGGAAGGAAGGAAGGAAGGAAGGAAGGAAGGAAGGAAGGAAGGAAGGAAGGAAGGAAGGAAGGAAGGAAGGAAGGAAGGAAGGAAGGAGGGAGGGAGGGAGGGAGGGAGGGAGGGAGGGAGGGAAGGAAGGAGGGAGGGAAGGAAGGAGGGAGGGAGGGAGGGAGAAAAGAGAAAAGAAAGAAAGAAAGAGAGAGAAAAAGAAAGAAAGAAAGAAAGAAAGAAAGAAAGAAAGAAAGAAAGAAAGAAAGAAAGAAAGAAAGAAAGAAAGAAAGAAAGAAAGAAAGAAAGAAAGAAAGAAAGAAAGAAAGAAAGAAAGAAAGAAAGAAAGAAAGAAAGAAAGAAAGAAAGAAAGAAAGAAAGAAAGAAAGAAAGAAAAAGAGAGACAGGCAGGGAAATAGTTAGTTCCAAGACTTTGAACACAGTCCCCAAGTTCCCTTCTTAGCACCTCTGTGAGGGAGCAGCAGCACATTGCAGACCCAAGTATTTAACTCAGCATCCCAGTGAATGACCTGTTATCCCCTGAGTATTGCTTGTGTGCCCCCCAATTATTTTGAAGCTAATTTGAGAATGATAATATGGAAGTTGCAAAAGGTGCCCCAACCCATGTTTGTAGAGAGGTTAAGCCCAACCCACCCTAACACTGACTTTCTCTTCATCTTCCTTTCCTGTGTCCAAAGTGGCAGCCAGTAGGTAAAGACCACCTCCCACTTCTCCAACTGAGCACCCTTAGCAGAGGGATGAGTCCTCTCCACTAGCCACTGGAGAAAGAACTGTGGAGCCGAGCACTGGGGTTGTCTCAGCTGGAGAGACACCTCACTTCGAGTGGTTGCTTTGGGGTGAACTGGAAGTTCACCAGAGCAAATTTTCTCACATCCCCTTTTTAGACATTCAGAAGTGGGTGGGTAGTTGGACTACCCAGGGCAGGAGGTGTAAAACAAGAATTGTGGATCTGGGGCTGAGGTGGGATGTTGGAGAGCAAAAGAGACACCCCTTCAATGTCTTCTCTCTGTGGGTTTGGATTTGGAGGGCCAGTCAAGTGCCCTGGGATTTGATCCCTAAAAGTGCAGCCTCCTTGGTCTCTAAAAGTGCCTATAGATGATTTTTCTAGATAATTAAACTTCTTTCAAAAGCAAAATTGCCTAATGTGGCCTGCACAGAGCTCTCGGGAGTCCAGGGAAAGGATATAAAGCTCCCACAAACTTGTACTTTATATATGTATATATATATATATATATATATATATATATATATATATATATATATATACAAAATACATGTGTAAAGATGTCCTCTTTGGACATCCATCAGACTTGGCTCGCACACACATCAAGAAACAGTTTCGGGCCCGGAGAGATAGCACAGCGGCATTTGCCTTGCAAGCAGCCGATCCAGGACCAAAGGTGGTTGGTTCGAATCCCGATGTCCCATATGGTCCCCCGTGCCTGCCAGGAGCTATTTCTGAGCAGACAGCCAGGAGTAACTCCTGAGCACCGCCGGGTGTGGCCCAAAAAAACCAATATATATATATATATATATATATCCTCTTTGATCGTGCATTTCCCAATAATTTGTATGCTTGCAAAAAAGCCCCTAAACTTTGGAGATATTAGCAATATCTCCAAGAGACATCTGAAAATGTCACTTAGTTTTTTGTCTCATACCTGCTGCAAAATGCCAATTTGGGGGCACATCTGGCAATACTCGGAGGTTACCCCAGTCTCTACATTCAGGAATTACTCCTGGTGGTGCTTATAGAAACATATGGGATGCCAGATATCAAACCAAGATTCGTTATAAGCAAGGCAGGTGTCCTCCCCGCTGTACAGCCCCAAGGGTTCCTAAACTCAAGATCACTAAATTACCTGTCTTCTCTCATCTCAATGCTCCCAAAGTCAAAGTTAATGCAACCTTTTCCTATATATATGGATCCCAAAACACAGACCCACTTTATTGCTCTGAGCCCTGGTTTGCATCATCATCAGTCCTCTGCATCCCAGCTTCTAGCCAGCAAAGACCAGAAATACCGTCCATGTGGGATGTTGATGGCTGTGTCTCAGGGATGGACTTTTCTCTGGCCTTTTCCTGAGCTCCTCAGCAGTATAAGGTAAGGCTCTGTCTCAAGCATTGGATGCAACAGGGAGTCCATGCCTGACTATAGCAGACAGTGTATGTACAAAGCTAAACCTAGTTAGAGAAGAGACCTGAGCATCCCCAGAGTTGGTGTCAAATAGGGGTCTGAAACACAGCCCAGGCACGGAGGCCACTATATCTGCAAGAATCCAACCCCTTTCCACAGCAGCAGGACTTATACTTCACACAGATCTATTTTCATTGTTTCCTCTCCAAGTAATTGCTTCAGGTTTCTCTGCCCATTACCTCTGTCTGAGTACTCAGAAAGCTCCTTACTGCCTCCTCCCTGCTCTGCCTCCTTCTTCCAAAGCGGGGACTTAATCACCTCCATTATGACTCTCAGCGCAGCTCACCCAGACTTGAAAGAGTTTTCGAATGTGGCTAAAGGGAGAAAAGAGTAGCAAAGAATTAAGAGGAAAAACGAAGATTAAATTAGGATGTATTCCAGAATCCACTGACTGGTCTCTCCCCAGGGTACCAGAAATTTTGACCAACTACTCTTCCCATGACTGGTGCACATTGCCCACCCAGGACATGAGTACTTTCAAGTTGTCTCCCTCTTATGGGGTTCTGCTAGCCCCACCCAACTCTGTGGCTTTAACCAGAGAAAGCAAAAATTCATCAGCTTCAAGCTCTCCCTACAAGTAACTTCCACAGAGCATTGCTTGAATACTCAGCAGATGTGTCAGGAAAGCTTCAAGTCTCTGCATCTACAATCTCTAATTGTCCCCAGTTTAAGACTCCTTAAGAGTGCTGGGTAATGGGGCTGGAGAGATAGCATCGAGGTAAGGCATTTGCTTTGCATGCAGAAGGTCGGTGGTTCGAATCCCGGCATCCGATATGGTCTCCCAAGCCTGCCAGGAGCGATTTCTGATCCTGGAGCCAAGAGTAACCGGGTGTGACTCAAAAACAAAAACAAAACAAAACAAAACAAAAAACAAGAGTGCTGGATGACATTGTGTCAAAGCAATGTGAACACAAAATGACCCCTTCAGGTACCCCTTTAGGTCCATTCTAAACTCCAGTCCTGGAATGCAAAATCTGATTCTCCAAATGGCTATTTTCAACAATTCTAAATCCACTTTCCTTCCTTTTTTTTTTTTAAAGGCTTGGGTGGGGGGGATTGGAGCCACACCCAGTGGAAATCCCTGGCTCTGTGCTCAAAAGATACTCCTTGGTGATATTTGGAGGATCATGCAGAGCTGGATATTGAGCCTAGCTTGGCCTTGTGCTAGGCAAATGCTTCCATCTCTGGCCCAAGCTCTACTTTCTACCTCAAGAAATCTAGTGCAGCTCTAGGGAGAATTAAAATTGTTTTGTTTTGTTTTGTTTTGTTTCAGAAAAGGGGAGAAGTTGACTCCCAAAATAAAGAAGAAGGGGTGCCTAATTAATCCTAGTGTTCTTAGGGAGATTAGGGAAGCCTCTGTTGACATTCCAATGAAGAATACAGTCTAGGCTGGTGCAGAAACATTGGCAGGAGTGAGGTGTGAGTGATAAAGAACAGTGAGAAGGGGACAAGGGGACACTGAGAATGCTCTACTGGGCCCATCTCACCTCGATTAGTTTTATTGAACCTTGAAATGGCTTTTGAAGTTAACAATCACCCCAGAGGATACAAAGTTAGACACTTAAGAAAAAAGAAAGACATTAAAGTTTGGTGAGTTCCCCAGTTAATCCATCAAGTGCACTTCAGTGTTGGGCAGCAGTGTATAAACTGTCTCAAGGCCGACTAGGGTCTCTAGGCAACAATGACAGTCAAAAAAACCCAAAGCACTAGAGAGAAATCGAAAGGGTCTAGGGAGAGACAGTTATGGGGAGGCCCCAAGTGTCTCATTTACCACCAGAAGTTGCCTTTGTGTCGAGAACCCAGAAAATTGTCCCATGCTGGCCTGCTTTTAGCAAGATTACCCAGAAATATACTGTATTTTCCATCCACCCTACAAAAAAGTTGTTGAAGGTAACCCCCTTCTGTCCAAAAGAACCTTCTTGTCCACTTATACCTAGGGTCTCCTTAGTGTTCAGGTTACCTAAAATCCTTGGGGATAACAATGGGGAACTTTTAGGAAGTTCTGATTTTAATTCAAAATATTTTAGGGACAAAAAGTTTTCTTTAATTAAGTGATAGCTAATGAACTATTAAAGTAACCCCATGGCTAATTAAAAATAAATAAATTGAACTTGCTGAATCTTTTAACTATTTGAAGTCCTTAGTTTTAGGTGTTTTCTAGCTGAGAAGATTTTCAATCCAACCTGAGTCTTCTTGTTAAGGTTGGCCAGGCCTCCTGGAATAGTAGTGTAGAAGTAGCTTGAAGATCATAGGGATGGTTAGATCATATCTATGCTTGATGAGTAAAAAGAAAAAAGAAAAAGAAAAAGAAAAAGGAAGGAAGGAAGGAAGAAAGGAAGGAGGGAAGGAAGGAAGGAGGGAAGGAAGGAAGGAAGGAAGGAAGGAAGGAAGGAAGGAAGGAAGGAAGGAGGAGGGAGAGGAAGGGAGGGAGGGAGGAGGGAGGGAGGGTGGAGGGAGGGAGGGAGGGAGGGAGGTGAGGGAGGGAGGGAGGGAGGAAGGAAGGTAGGAAGGAAGGAAGGAAGGGAAGGAAGGAAGGAAGGGAAGGAAGGAAGGGGAGGGGAGGGAGGGAGGGAGGGAGGGAGGGGAGGGAGGGAGGGAGGGAGGAAAGAAGGGAAGGAAGGAAGGAAGGAAGGAAGGAAGGAAGGAAGGAAGGAAGGAAGGAAGGAAGGAAGGAAGGAATGAAGGGAAAGGAGGGAGGGAGGGAAGGAAGGAAGGAAGGAAGGAAGGAAGGAAGGAAGGAGGGAGGGAGGGAAGGAAGGAAGGAAGGAAGGGAGGGAGGGAGGGAGGGAGGGAGGGGGAAGAGAGGGAGGGGAAGGAAAGGAAGGAAAGGAAGGGAGGAAGGAAGGAAGGATAGGAGGGAAGGAAGGAAAGGAGGGAAGGAAGAAAAGGAGGGAGGGAAGGAAGGAAGTGTGTATGTAAATATTTTGGGGATTATTATGTTACTGACCCTACCCTGATCCGGTGATTGTGCCCTACCCTAGGGTGTGGGTGTGTGACCTGGCATTCTGCCCCCACCCTAGGGTGGTACCTGATTCTGCTTCCACCATTGGGTGGTATCTGATCCCACCATTGGATGGTACCTGATTCTGGGGGATAAAAACAAGGATTTGTGGAAGGCAAGAGGCTTTTGGCTGGAACTAAGGCTGTGACCTTGGACTTCAGTCTTAACCACCAAATAAAGCCAATATTTCCACAAGCCTGACTGTCTGCTAGCTGTTTACCTGCCGTTTCACCTCAGAACCGGCAGCTGGATGGGGTGGCAGATGCGTGCTCCGAGCTGGAGGGGAAAGACCTCATCCTCCATCCCTCCATCAGTCAACCTCTTCAGGGGCTGACTTGCAACAGGAAGGAAGGAAGGAACAGGGTGGAAGGTGGGTGGAAGGAGGGAGGGAGGGAAAAGAAAAAAGGAAACTCATGTGTAGGTATTTGTTGAATAAGTGACTTTATCTAATAAACAATCTACCTGTTTATTTTTATTTTAATTCACCTGGGACCTGTCTTTTCTTCATACATGGATCAAGCGGTGTCAATTGTAGATATTAAGTTATCTCTATTAACTAAACAAAACATATAAAGAGACTTGTCTATGTCACCAACTTGCATACAGACCATTGTCAGGTCAAGATTTCCCTTCCCTAAAATCTGTTGAGAAACATCAAAAATTATACCTTCAGTGTTCCCAAGGAAAAGCACTTGGTGTAATGGTAGCTGCTCTGAAAGAGTCCGGCAGCTTTGCTAGAAATCGTCAGGAAAGCTGTTTGTTTCCTCCTGTAATTCTGGACTGCAGGCATTTGTCGCAAGCTCCTGGTGATCTGGGACAGTACATTATCTGATGGTGTCCAGGCCATGCCACTTAGGGAGTTTTGCTTATGTCAACATTATGCACTGAGCACATTTTTTTTTTTTTTTGCTGGGGGCAGCTGAAAGTAAGTGACACTAATTTCTATTCTGCAGTTGCCCAAATATTGCACTCAAAATTCAATCCATAAACATAATGACTAGTCATCAATAAAGCAGAGGAACGTCTGGGAAGCCATCATTGTTAACCCCCAAAATTTAAAAACAATTTAAAAAAAACAATCAACCAAAAAAACATGCTGGCAAAGGGTAGGTCCCTTATCTTAATTACAGGCTTATTTGCATTTAAATGAAGGTTATTCTATAATTACTATGGAATGTTTTGTGTTAGGTTGAAATACCACTCTGCAGGCTGTCAGCCCATTTTCTTTTCATTTTCTCTTGTCATTCTTCTCTGTAATCATTGGATCCAGGCAGACAGAGTAGTGGCTCTTAATTTCCTTTCCAAAAGCATTGCTACCTTAGCACCTTGTGCATTCTAGGGCACTCTACAGCAGCAGCCTTTTGACAAGATAATGCCAAATATATATATATATATATATACTTGCCTCCTCCCACTCTGGACAACTTGTGGGCAAGATACAATAGAGAATCAGCAGGAAGACTGCCTTGATTTGGAGCTATCATCAGGTCTGCATTAGGGAATGTTGAACCAAGTTCCAGCAAATCATTGATCCCAACATCTTTCCCCAATCTCTCTATATAAAAACTGATTTTAAACTCAGAGTTTTCTTATTTATTTAATATGTGTTGTCTACTCATTAGCATTGAACTCATGACCAAAATCACTCTTATTTGTCCCATTTTTGCCCTTATACACACTTCACCTCTAGATGGGATTAGGGTTTGTTAGCAAAAGAAAACAATTTATAAAATTGTGAAAAACACTAAACAACCCACAAAGTGGAAAATTAATATTTTAATTTTCATTAAAAATAAATTGGGCAGGAGAGATAGCACAGCAGTAGGATGTTTGCCTTGCACACGGCCAACCCAGGACAGAGAGTGGTTCGATTCCCGGTTTCCTATATGGTCTCCCAAGCCTGCCAGGAGTGATTTCTGAGCACAGAGCCAGGAGTTCCCTGAGCGTCTTCGGGTGTGACCCAAAAATGCCAAAAATAAATAAACAAACAAACAAACAAACATGGAATTAAGAAAGCAAAGTCACCTTTATTCCTCACAGCTTTTCTCTGTCATGAATCTCTCTGCCATCTGCTTTCTTTGCTGAGCTTTCCCTGACCTCTGCTCCTAAACCATGTCTTTTTTCCTTCCTTCCTTCCTTCCTTCCTTCCTTCCTTCCTTCCTTCCTTCCTTCCTTCCTTCCTTCCTTCCTTCCTTCCTTCCTTCCTTCCTTCCTTCCTTCCTTCCTTCCTTCCTTCCTTCCTTCCTTCCTTCCTTCCTTCCTTCCTTCCTTCCTTCCTTCCTTCCTTCCTTCCTTTCTTTTTGTGCTCCCTATCCCATGTGTTTTCTTCAAGTAACTCTCCTCCAAAGCAAGCACTTTTTCTTTATTATCCAGAACCCTATCCACCAGAGTGGGAAAAGGAAGGCCCCATAATCCAGGTATGGTTTTACAAACCAATAGAGGAGGTTAGGGAAACCGGAAGTTGGGGCAAAGATCTTTGTTTGGCTTTTACCTAGCTTCACTTTACACCAAGAGAGATCTAACCTGACCCACATGCAAGGCAAATGTCTTAATCCTCTTACTATCTCTCCAGCCCACAGAATGGGTCTTGATGGCTTGGCATCTTCAGAAACTTTGAGCAGGAACCAATGTGTGAGATCACAGCTCTTAGCTGTGGTGATTCTTCTGAGCTTCATTCTGGATCCTTTGAGTTTAAGATTTTCCAGGTGAGCTTAAAGAGCAGAGAAAGAAGCCACGGTCCAGTGGGGAGCTTAGGTCCAGCTTAGACCCATCTGGGTCCACCCAGCATCTCCACCCCAAGAAAGACAGAGGGACTGACTTTACCCCTTGTGTGCGCCTACCTAGGTGCTGAGCCTGGAAGCAGGCAGGTATCTAGCACAGCAGCTGTACCCCAAGACCGCAGCACAACTCACGACTCACCTCTCTCCCTGTGCACCTCCTGGGCCCAGCTACCAGGGAGGATGGGAACCCCACCCCACCCCCAAACCACCCTCCACACTGGACCATCTGCTCTTGGGCACCAGGCCACACTTACCACACTTTTTTACTAAGCTGGCACCCAGCTGTGTTCAGTGACCATTCCTGAACCACACTCCTTGCTGGGGATTAAACTGGGGTCCTTTGCCTGTGAAGCAAGCACTTAACCTGGTGTACTATTTCTGAGTCCCTGCTGGCCTCTTTCTAAATGTGGGGTGTGGGCCTATATGCTCTTCAAGACCCAGGTGGCTCACTTCCTGGAGCCTCCTCCCCTCATTCCTACTGGTTCGTTCTTTTTCCATCTTTTTTTGTTTGTTTGTTTGTTTGTTTGGGGGGCCGCAAATTGCTCCCAGCAGGCTCGAGGAACCATATGGGTGGAATACTGGATATTGAACCTAGGTCCATCCTGGGTCAGCAGCATTCAAGGCAAACTATTATTTGCTGTATTAGTGCTCTGGCACTCTGCCCCACACAAGGGGCAAAGAGACATGCGCAAGAGGGTGGGGGAGCTGATGCTGTTCACACATTCCACCATTTTATTATTGCACATATTTATGCTATTGTGTCCCCTCCTGTACCATAAGCATCTCTTTCTTTTTTTTTTTTTTTTTTTTTTTTTTGGTATAAGCATCTCTTTCAATGATTCATTATAACCATGTGGGAACCCTCGAGCCTTGCAGAGTGCCTGGAACACTGGGGTTCAATGTCACGTACGATGTGGCAAATTAAAAGCCAGTGTGTGGGGGTTACTCGGGCTTTTGCCTCAGTGTCCCCAAGAGTGAGCAGAGACGCCTGCCCCCATCAGTCTATGAGATAATCATCAGTGTCACAGTGCTCATTCTTTAGACATGCAATCCTGCCCCGTCCCCCTGCAGTTGGGGAGTCTCCTCCCTGCTAGAATACACAGCTGCTTTTGAACCCCACCTCCACCTCACCCTTCCACTCTGCATTTCTCCAATGACCAGCAGCTGCAGGAGCAACTACATACAGATCAGTGGCTCCTGAATGCCAACTTCTCCCTATTCAGGGCTTCTAGATCTCCTAGAACTGTGGTGTGGATAGGCTTTGCACAGCTGCACAGAGTAAGCAGTGCCCTATACCTACACTCGCGGGTGGACTCAGCTTGAGTCAAGTTGTCTGGGAAGTAGGGGGGGTCTCAGTTTTCCCAGCCCATGGTTCTCTTTGGCTCCATCAGACTCTCATTATTTCCTCAACAAACACTCCCCTCCTCATCTCCTCCTTTAAAAACGGCCAATGCATGCACCAGGCCACTGCCTGGGCTCCCAGGTGTGAGGAGCGACCCTAGAGCTCCACTGTGGGCTCTAGGCTTTGATGCTCTGTGGGGGTCATTGGTATTCTGGCCAGCTCTCGACTGTGCCTGCTGGTGGTTTGATGAGCATCTTCCTACACTCATATTGTCTCAGTCGTTAACCACCCATTTGCAAGTCTGTAATTTACTTTTGATCATTCATTTTATGAGGCGCAAGGGGGTGGGGGAGCTGATGCTCTTCACACACACACATACAACACACACACAACACACACACAACACACATACACTATGAGGCGCAAGGGGGTGGGAGAGCTGATGCTGTTCACACAACACACACACACACACACACACACACACACACACACACACACACCCCTCTTCCTCTATCTAGTTGGCAGCCGAGGACACTCTCTGATGCCTTATCAGCTCTTGGCGAGGCGCTTATAGCAGGCACCTTTCAGGGTAGAATCTTCCTTCTGTTTCGCCTTCTGATGGGATTCATTAGCTCTTTCTTTCCCCCTTAGGGATTAGCTGCCCTGGGAATGAAGTTGTTGGTAGAGGCAATTATTTGTGGGTCTATTGATATGATAACACCTATTGACAGCAGGGGGAAGTGCTGGCCGGACTGATAGGATTGCGCTAACCCCCAGGGAAGCTGAGTTAGAAGCCAGAATGCTGAATCCCCAGCTGGCAAGTTTTTGGGGAGGGGAGGTGGGGGGGGGCTGGGAGGAGCTTTATCTTAAAACGCTAAGGATCTGGCAAGTCTGCTTCTTCCTGGGTCCTCTGGATTTTCTCTGTCAGGAGAGGGGAGAGGAGCTGGAGGGGCCAGGTTCTCAGAGCTCAGTCTGAGTGGAGCCTTCCCAGTCCCTCATTCTCTTTGTCTTTCTGGTTAGACAAATCCTTTTGCTAGAGCAGAAATCAGCACTTACACTAGTCTTCCTCTCAGAAGCATTCCCACTCTGGGGTAGACCCGGGAGATCTATGAGACTTCATAGAGAGATGGCACCTCTTGCTGCACACAGCCCCCTCAGACACACCTGCATCCCCCATTCTCCCCACCTCCTTTCTTCCTAGATCACTAGGGAGGTCTGTCCTTCAAGTTCTTGTGGATTTTATTGTACAGTCTATAGTGCAAGGTTCTGAGCGAAAAGAAAGTGCTAGTGCTGGAGGAGGATGGAAACTCCACATCTCCATTCATCCACCTGGCTTCAGACTCCCAGAGTAAGACATGTGCAAAAAGAAAGGGTGAAATTAGATCATCAAAGCCTTGCTGAACAATGCTATATCCCCTTTCCTGGTCAAAACTAAAGATCACACAGGCAGTGCAGGGTTAAGTCACTTGCCTTGCTTACTAAAGACCCAAATTCAATCCCTGGCACCAAATTAGGTTCCCTGAATGCTGCCAGGAGTGATCCCTGAGCACAAAATGGGGTGGGGGGTGGTCCATCAAAAACAACAACAACAACAACAAACAAAATTCATCTCTCTAAAATGAAGGAATTAAAACAGAAACATGCAGACACGCACGTGTATATAATCACACATGCATTATATGCACCAACACACACAACACATACATGTTAAGTAAGTTTGTAGTTCGAATGATGAGACAATGGCCAGGTACAGGTATTTTTTACCCTGAATTAGCACTAAGCAGAGCCTTAGGAATGCCTTTGTGCTAATATTGTCCCCAGGTCTTTGATGGACCAGAACTGACTATGGCACTACCCAGGAACACCCCTTCACCATCTGTAGGTCCCTATGTACTGACAAATATAGCCCAAGAAGGCCTCTTCACTTTCCTTACATGTGTGTAAATTATGATTGTTTGCTTTTGGTATATTCCTCAACTCGGCAGGCCTGCATACTTCCCAAAAGTATTCATGACTTTTCCTGGTAAATTATAAGATCTGTGTTGAGGCTATGTTAGCCAAAGTCATTGGTGTATAAACAAAGACCCTGATGCCTTTTGGAAGTGTGTTCTGCTGGACAGATTTGCTCTCCAACCTACAAGTTGTCTCCTGCTCAAATAAGCCAAATTTTCTATACAGCTTGTGTGTGTGTGTGTGTGTGTGTGTGTGTGTGTGTGTGTGAGAGAGAGAGAGAGAGCGAGAGAGAGAGAGAGATTTTTGGATAAGGACCGTTACTTTATTTATTTATTTATTTATTTATTTTTTTAGAAAAAAGAAGGAAAGGTGCTTGGCTTTGCTTGAAATTAAAAATGAGTTTTCCAATATATGTAAGAAATGTTTGATTATGCACTAAACAAGCTAGTGCAGGGATTAATGTGCATGTGAGGGACCTTGTTTAGATCTTCAGTATCCTATGATTACTTGATTGTGGGCTATGAGGTCTATTAATGTTTTGAGTTGTTAGGGGATTTCTTACACGGTAGTGATAACATACTTTTCTTGTCTGCTTGGGTTTTTATCAAGCCCTTTGTTCTAGGGTTGTCAGAAAAACCCACTGCAGCCAAATACCCTGTAGTCAATAAATGAAGAAGAAAAGAAAAGAAAGAAGAAAGAAAGAAAGAAAGAAAGAAAGAAAGAAAGAAAGAAAGAAAGAAAGAAAGAAAGAAAGAAAGAAAGAAAGAAGAAAGAAAGAAAGAAGAAAGAAAGAAAGAAAGAGAAAGAAAGAAAGAAAGAAAGAAAGAAAGAAAGTAAGAAAGAAAGATAGAAAGAAAGAAAGAAAGAAAAGAAAGAAAGAAAGAAAAGAAAAGAAAGAAAGAAAGAAAGAAAGAAAGAAAGAAAGAAAGAAAGAAAGAAAGAAAGAAAGAAAGAAAGAAAGAAAGAAAGAAAGAAAGAAAGAAAGAAAGGAGGGAGGAAGGAAGGAGGGAGGAAGGAGGGAAGAAGAGAAGGAAGGAGGGAAGAAGAGAAGGAAGGAGGGAAGAAGAGAAGGAAGGAAAGTAGGAAGGAAAGAAGTGAGGAAGGAAGAGAGGAAGGAAGGGAGAAAGGATGGAAGTGAGGGATAGAGGGAGGAAGGGACAGAGGAAGTGATGGAGGAAGGAAGGAAAGAAGAAAGAATGGGAGTGAAGAAGGAAGGTAGAAAGGGAGGGAGAGAGGGAGGGAGGAAGGGAAGAAAGGAGGGTAGGAAGGAGAAAAAAGAGGAAGGGAAGGAGGAGAAAGGAAGGTAAGGAAAGGGAGGGAGGAAAGGAAGAAAGAAGTGTGGGAGGGACGAAAGGAGGAAAGGAATGTGGGAGGGAGGAAGGAAAGAAAGAAGGGAGGGAGGAAAAAGGATGAAAGAAGGAAGGAAGGGAGGGAGGGAGGGAGGGAGGGAGCGAAGGAGGGAGGGACAGAGGGTTAAAGGGAGGGAGGAAAGAAGTGAGGGAGGGAAGAAGAGAGGGAGGGAGGGAGGGAGGCAGTCTGGCAGAATGACATTCTGTTCTCCAGGATACAGGTTTGAGTTCATCTAAGTCTCTTTCAACACAGTATCAGCAGATGCACTTTGACTAGAGAATCTGAAGCTGGGATAGAAACAGTAAAGATATTTGCCAAGGTCTGGACTCCAGAGCTGGAGCACTCTCAGAATATACCAACATCTAGGCAGATCAGATCTTTACATCCTCACTATGAATCAGACTATCCTCCATGGGTATTTAGTAAATCTAAACATTAGAATGAAAAAAAAAAATTCCAGAAGAATATAGGGAGAATAGACACTTTCTACCCTGACCTAATGTCTACCTATTTACTTGATCGCTTTAAAACACATCTTGGTGGAATTTTCAGTCTGCCCTAAAACCTACAACAGGAAAATAAAGATGTTAACCCAGGGGCTGACAAGCTAGTGCAGGGATTAATGTATATGTGAGAGAACTTGTTCAGATCCTCAACAACCCATGATCAATCAAGCATCACCAGGTACAGCCCTGAAGGTCCCTGAGCTCTACGTCTGGGAATGGCCCCATGCACTGCAAGGGAGAGCCTCAGACTGCAGGGCCAACACAACAGTGCATCCTCTGGCTTTCACAGTGAACCATTTGTTGGTTGGTTGACAGGGAATTTCCAGAAGAGGCCATTGCACGTCCCTTGGTAGACAACCTCCCTCCAAAGACCAGGCTTATTCAGATCTGTGTTTGTGACCTGCTGTACTTCTCCATTTAGTCTTACTTCCTCCATCCCTAAACTCTGGTCAGCCTACCCCAACTGCAGAGTTAATTTAGTCCTACGCATAGGGGTGGGGGAGAGATGAGGGTTCTCACTGTCTGGTCAACGGCTATTTATTACCTGCTTTCAAGACACAAGAAAACTCCTGCTCTAATGAATTTGTCTCCTCATGACTTCAGCCTCATGCTTCTTCTCCCCTGTGGTCCTAGTATGCTTAAGCTCTCATTTCCTTGGTCTCTGCCATTTCCATTTATGTCCTCGAAGCAGTCCCAACTAATTAAATGTTTATTTTATACGGCTGAATTTTAACAATTCCACAAATACAAAATAAATGTATTTATTTCCCCCCAATATCAAGTGCTACAAACACTCACAGTGTTTCAATACATACTAGTTAAACAAACATGAATTCGCTGTTGAAAAGCTCTTCATTGAGTAGACCTGCACATAGAACTACTTAATATGGACAGAATTCTAACTTGTGAAAACATGCCAAATGACAATACCTGTGTATTTTAATTGGCAATGATTATTTAGCAGCTGGGCTTAAGTGAAGCGTAACCCCCCAGACTAACAGATGAAAGGCCCTGGCTGCTGGTGGAAGGCAAAACAGAATGGAAAGCAGAAAAACTGAGCACATGGGTGACTGTGTAAGGGGGTGCTGAGATCCTGAGGTCTAAAATGCTGTTCTCCTTCATCCACAGAATCCTGAGTATGGGAAAGGGTGGGGAGGGGTTATTCCATGATTGGGTGTTGCCTTTATACAGAGTTCCTGCCCTTGGTATGATCCCAAGAGCCTGTGAGAATAGCATCCTCCAATCTATTAGAGAGAGACTGTTACCTGATTGTATCAAAGTATTGGTGGGAGTAGGGGATGCAGAGAGGACTCATCTTTCTGGATGCTTTCAGAGAGACCCAGAACAACTTCACAGAATATAAAACCTGATGGGTTTTGGTGGGTGAGGGGAAGAACACACCATGAAATTCTGGGGACTGAATCTGGAACTCACATCTGGAGCCATTTCCCCAGCTCTTGGCCTTGATCTTATGTGCTGATCAGATATATGACAAATGGAAAACCAGAAGAGAATATTTCCAGTCAAGGAACAGCTTGTGCAAAATAAGAAGAAAACAGGAGCCCTGTGGAAAATGCTATTTGCACAGTCAGGGACCTAGAGAAGCCACAGAAACATACAGTTTACACTGAGACTCAATCAGAGAGAATGACAGAGAAAGGAACTAGAAAAGATAGAGGTCTGTGGCCAAGAACAAAAAAGGGATGAGCTCCATCAAATATCTGCAGTCAAGCTTGCAGTGTTCTCTAAAATTGTGTGCCCAGCAGTCTCTATATCTCCTCCCATTGTGTGCCCTGACCCCTGTAGTTCTCTGAAGAGTATAAGACAGGTGCAAGAATTGCCCAGCAACGTCCCCAACAGAGACCAAGCATCCATTTGACCTAGGAATACAAAATCAAAGAAAACACAGGATTCATAGGAACTATTACAGGTTTCTTGTCTAGTCCTAGAGTTGGGAAGGTCAAACTGCTTCTGTTATTGTGGAGTTTGAGAAAAACAAAGAAAATAGTGGAGATCCGAAAGCAATGAGATCAAGTTGCAATCTCATGGCCCAGTCGTGTTGATGCACATTTAGCTACATTATTGTTGATAGTGTGAAGATTCCTCCTTGCCTAAGCCTTATCTCATCCCTTCAGCTTCATAATAATAATAATAATAATAATAATAATAATAATAATAATATCTGTAGTTGTCAAGGCATGACATTCATGGCCTATTATTCAAATTCTAATATTTTGTCTTTGACTTTTTCTGACTTAGTAATATAGAGTACAATTTATCTTAAGTTTGTCCCAGGGCCGGAAAGATGGCATGAAGATGAGGCATTTGCCTTGCATGCAAAAAGGTCAGTGGTTCGAATCCTGGCATCCCATATGGTCCACCGAGGCTGCCAGGGGCAAATTCTGAGTGTAGACCCAGGAGTAACCCCTGAGCGCTGCCAGGTGTGACCCAAAAACAAAAGCAAAAAAAATTTTGTCCCTTTTTCTTTTGACCAAAGGAGAAAACAACAACCAGATAGTATAACCAATCCCCATACCTCATGGACCCAAGCACACTGACCTACATTGTATATGACATGTTTTGACTGAAGGAGTCATATGCCAGGCCCCAGTGCAGAGTAGCATTTAGAAAACTCTATGTATATATGCATGCATCTCCATATGGACCTGCCAATCAGAAACAAATACTTTTTGAAGTATTCAAGAAGGAGTTGAGACAGAATCATTTCAATGGCCTTTATGCCAGTTTCCTAATTTTTGCTCTTTTTTGGTTGTTGTTGTTTCAGGATCACACTCGGCAGTGTTCTATACTCAGGAATTATTCCTTGTGGGAATAATCAGCAGACCAAATGGAGTATGAAGATCAAATCTGAGTCAGTTGCATGCAAGGCAAGCACCCCCCCCCCCTTGATGTGTGACCTTGTCTAATACATGATTTGAGGCTCTATTTTCTAGAATAAAAGAGAAATGAAGAAGAGAAGGGAAAGATGATGGAAGAAAAGCTGATAGAGGAGAAAGTATAGGTGACAGAGGCACTTCCTAGGGTCTTGTCAGCTACTTGAGTTATGGATTCCCCTCTTTGAAGAGTGGAGAATTCCTCTTTCCACTCTTTATGATGACTTCTATGGCCAGCATTTAGTAACCACCCACCATATACCTGTTTTTCCCACAGGAATCCTAACAAATTCCTTGACTGGTTCATTGCTCAGGTCAGGATGTATAGTTCTAGGTAGACAGGCTCGCTTCCATGACAGGGATTGATCAGCTTCATTGATTGTCTTTGCTGTGGTGGGGATGGTGATTGTAAAATAAAAAAAACACCTCGCCGGCACTAGAGGTAAGGTGTCTGCCTTACTAGTGCTAGCCAAGGAAGGACCGGGGTTCGATCTCCCGGCGTCCCATATGGTACCCCCAAGCCAGGGGCAATTTCTGAGTGCTTAGCCAGGAGTAACCCCTGAGCATCAAACAGGTGTGGCTGAAAAAAAAAATAAAAAAATAAAAAAACACAAATGGTGAGACCACACCAGGCACCCTGCTTTTAAGCCCCACATAGCCAGATCTGATGAAGCTAGGTAGCAGCAAAGAAATAATACTAAGCTAGTCAGAAAAGAGTCATTGGAGTCAGTATGTTTTTCACCTCATGGCCTCTTTATACCCACCAAAAGCCAGAATGCCTTTCTTTATTCCAACTAATTCCCCATACCTGGAGAGGCAAGGTCAAGGAAGACACAAAAGTAACTATCCAGTGGGTTTTTAAATATCAAAGGTAAAGGAGTAGGGAAAGATTAATTTGGGGGAACACCTTTTTTTTAACTTTGTTTTTAGTCTCATCTTACATTTCCACCCTTTTTGTTTGAAGCAAAACTAAAAAGAGAAAAGTTACAAAAGTTGTGTTCTACTTTTCTTCATCAGAGGCTGGAACCCCAGATCAGAACTGAAAGCATCAAAGTTTAAATTGTATATAATCATTCTCAAAACTATCAGCCCTTTTCTTTTTTTTTAATTTTTTATTTTTAATTATGAGAACAAAGATGCAAAGAAAGAGGACAAGGTAAAGTTACAGTAAAAGGACAATCACCCATAAACAGAATTCTCAGTAGACCTATTGCTGATATCTTAACTTTGAACTTTCAGCCAAAGAACATTAAGAAAAATAAAACAGAACCCATGTACAATTACTTTGTCCCTCAAGTCCCCAGATTGTAGTGCATAATATTTCTTAGCCGCATACAAAGCAATCCAAAGACATAACACTTATGTAACTCCTTAAACACTGAAGGCAAAGTACTTTTTTACATTTCCATGCACATGCATATTAGTTTAACCTCAAAAGTTTAAGAGGGTTGTTTTTCTTAAGGATTAGAGTCAAAGGAGCACAGTAAAAACGGTGCTAGAGTGGCAATTATTGTTTGCATAGGCCCACCAAAATATGAGGGACATGGAAAGGAAAAGCCTTGGCCTAAATACAAGGAGAACCTACCCCTGAAGTTTCCTGGCATAAGACCAACTCTAGGCTCCAGGCAAACTAATTTGTCCAATCCAGGTCATTGTCTGTAGTGCCAATACACTTTTATTTTTCACACAGTCTCTGTTGTTGGTATCATGTTTCTGTATTAAAGATCCTGGAATCTGCATATCCTATATTGCAGTCAGGATGGTGCAGAGCGTCCTCTCATTTCACCTCACAATTAAAGGGCAATGCAGAGAACCCTGTCCTGTAAGCAGGTCGTTGTTGTTGTCAAGTCTTCTTAGTGTTAAGAGAAGTCTCTTTTGAACAGGTGGATGTCAGAGCCATGGTAGTGTCTTCCCTGGTAGAGGATTGCTTCAAGGTGTTGTTATAAAAAACCTTGGATGTTTTGTAGGTAGCTTCCCTGGTTCAAGGGTGAATGGAGGATGCCCATTCTTCTGAGGCCTGTGCCAGGTCATTATATCAATGTTCAGGGTGTAAGGCCCCATTGCACTACAAGATTTGTGTGTTTCAATCTCTAATAGATAAGAACTTATTTGTATGTATAGTATTTTCCCATTTTAATGTGCCTATGCAAACAAGAAACAATGCCACGTGGCGTATCGGCACATATGGGGACCATAAGAATAAGTCCAACAATCCCATGACATGGTTCAATCATAAGCATTAAACTGAGGGACTCTTCCACCAAAATTCCTTATTGAACAGCTCACAAAGAGAAGACAAGATAAACAGTGGGTAGAATCATCATGGTAAAAGAATATTTAGAAAGAGTTATTGCTATGAAAGAAAATACACATAAAATATTCAAAAGACATGTGTGTCCATTTTATGTCTTTTGAAATTGTTGGGGGTTGTTAAATCCAATGCACGACTTTGGTCTGTGATTAGAACTGTGTAGTACTGAAGTTAAAAAGGGTAAATGTGAGGTACTGATGATTGGGGGTGAGAGAGTTAAGGAGTAATAATGAGCTTTGTAGGAGTGTGCGGAAGAGCAGAATCTGTTGGGGCAGGAGGTCGGTCTTGGTGCCTAACAAATTAAAGAACTGAGGGTAAAGATGGTTAATTAAGGGGAAGATAACGAATCCAGATTGAGAGATGAGGGAGTAGAAGGGGCTCTGTGTGGACGAGGGGAAATATATCTGAGGGGTTATATACGTTGTATAGATGAATTGTTTATAGATTAGGCTTGGCAGTCAGAGAGGACCACTATATAGGAAGTCACGTCTACATATACACTGATTTTAGAGACCTATTTGAATATTATCCTCCAAATCTAAGGAATTCCAGTTTTTCCCTAAAAAAAGTCAAGAATTAAGAATATTTTTGGGTGTTGTTAAAAAGTATATATGTTGCACGGGCGCAAATACGCCCATGCTCTTTTGAAAATTGATTAATAGTAAGAAGAGAACTCCTGAATGGGGTCTAGTCTAGGGTGGGGGGGATCTCAGTCCCCAGGACTAAGTGGTCAGCCCAGGCGGCCTATGGTTAGCTGTCCTGCCCAGAGCCCCCAACATACCAGCTGAAGAGAAACAGAAGAACTGGCATGTGGAGTCTTCTGGGTGCAGCCCCTGCGTCTGTAGTTTGTGGATGCATAGGGAGGAATATCTCTCCCCCTCCCCCTGGGCCCGATTAACCAGGCGTGGCCCTGAAGACCCACCTGGCGTGGGTGGATCTCAGTCCCCTGGACTAAGTGGTCAGCCCAGAGGGCCTATGAACTATCAGCCCTTTTCAAATCTTATACATATCACAAAATTTTTTTCATAGACTTCTCTGAACATAAACATTAGAACCTTTCTGCAGATATACTTAATCTAAAAATTCTAACTTTCTTACATGAGCACTGTAATACAAGTATAGAGCATCTGAGTTCCTTTCCATAAACTTCTCTAAGCAAAATCAGAAAAACATTTCTGCAAATATATATATATGCAAATATATATATATATAATAGTTTGAAAATAATTTTGCTAAACATTCTTATAATGAGCACTGTAATAAGAGTCTATAGTATCCAAGTTTCTTTTCCATCTATTTCTGTAGACAAGGACATTAGAACATTTTTGCAGACATATTTGAGAATAAGTTGCTATATAATATACACAATAAAACATCATAGCAATTGGGAAACATTCACTAGGATAGCTGAAAACTTTTAAAACTCTAACAACATTAATCATTTCCCTAGAATTGTACAAACTAATATTAAACCACTAAAGTTGGATACAAAATTTTCTGATTACAGTGAGGCATAAAACAAAACAAAAAAAATCCACACAGGTAAAACACAGTTTAACCAACAATTTAATGACCCATGTGTCAAGAGATTAATCGAACATAAAGTTATAAGAGGTTTTGAAAGCAGCTTCTCTTCAATTGGATTTCTTTGGCTGGGCTTGGCTCCTTCATCTTCTCCATCTTCTCCTTCTGTGTTAGGCTGCTTAGCTCATCTGGGATGAAAAGGCCTTCAGTTCCTGAGCTAGATTCTAAGTGGGGGACCAGCTCCTCTGCCTGCTGCTGGTCCCCTCCAATGGAGCTTTCTCTTTGGCTTTTACCTTATCAATGAACTCTATAAGCTTCTGCAGGTTGTGCGAGGTTAGGTCCTCGCACAAAGCACTTTTGGTAGAAGAAAGGCCATGGACCTTGGTCTCTGGAACACTGCTCAGAGTCTTCAGCTCTCTCCCCTTCACTATCTGCCTACTACCTTCACTACTACACCTAAAGGGGTCTCTGCCCCATTTAGAACAGGCATCATGTTCACCAATGTTCCGGTAATGGGCTCTGCACTCTCAGTCCAGTTCAAGGAAACCATGATAGTGATTAGCCCCCAGAGGGTCAAGGCATTCACTCTCATTGGGGTCTTCTCTGGTCCCAGGTCCAGTGTCGCTGTTTTAACACCAGTTGTAAAATAAAAATCAAAGAGTTGTGAGACTGCCCCAGGCACCATGCTGCCCAGCCACCATGTTTCCCAAGCGGCAGGATCTGATGAAGCAGGGTAGCAGCGGAGAAATAATACCAAGCCAGTCAGGAGAGAGTCATTGGGGTCCGTCTGCTTTTCACCTCATGGACTCTCTGCCCCAGCCAAAAGCCAGAATTCCTTTCTTTAATCCAACCAATTTCTCATACTTGAGGGGTAAGGTAGAGAGACACAAAAGTAACTATCCAGTGTTTTGGGCTTTTACATATTAAAGGAAGAGGTTTAGGAAAAGAGGAGGTTGGGGAACACCTTGTTTGGGATTTTAACTAGTCTCACCTTATAGTAAAAATACTCTAGGACCAAGGTTCTCACCTGGCAGAGGCTAGGTATCATGTAGACTCCAGGGTGGAACTCAAGAACTCACCACAACAAGGCATTCACTCCTTAATTTGAACCACAGACCGAGCCAAAATCCACTTTCTTAAAGCCCTGTATTCTGTTCAGATTAATTGAGGACACCCAAGCATTTTGCTTATGTGAATGATGTCAATTATTTCCCACATCAGAATTTAAACTGATAAATGTTTGAAGTATTTGTTTGTAAATATGTTCCAAAAGATCATTAATACAGCTACATGTTCCAAAACAATTTGGTGAGACAAGTGGCATTGGTTTACACTTTTGTAAACCTCTTTAATAGATGCTTAATAGAAGACAGCTGGATTCCCATCTCTGCTTCTACATTCAATCTGTTGTGATATTTGTTTTGGTTGAAGTATGTGAAGAAAATTTAGACTTTAATTATACAGGTATATAATTAACAAAAAAAGAGGAGTATTTCCTTTTTAGATAATTGTGGCTATTCTTTGATAGTCTAAGAATGGTAAGTAGATATTTCTTAAAAAATTTGAGGCAATGCAGAATCAAACTAAGTGGATCATCTTTTTTATATTTGGTTGCACTAAACCAATAATTTTTCTGTCTCTTTGAGTGGACTGTTTATCTATGCACAAGTTCAGATCCACATGCCTTGATTATTTGTAAAATCTGGTGTTTATTAAATTACTCCAGTCTTCCAAATGTTGGCTTATTTCACTATACAAAATCAAAAAATTTTTGTCAACACCACCACTAATGTCATCAGATATGGTTTTAAATATTGGAAAGCTCTCAAGCTGATGGTAGAAGATACAGTCCAAAATCCTAATTCTTTTGAAAGCTCAAATTTTATTATTGAGAATAAATAATCTTGGTAGTTTCCCTTGAAGTGATTCACTTTATACATTGTTTGGGAAAATACCTGCCAAGTATCTAAGGCAGAATAGGCATAATTTGTTCTTTGAAGTAAAAAGGGTGTTCGTGAAAAAAAAGTGGCTACTTTAGTTTATGACTCAAATCATCACACAAGTGTTTTGGCCTTGTAACAAATGTCATTGTATTTTAGAATGCAGCAGAAGTATGTCAGGTTGCTTCTGATTGTATCACAGAAAATATTTAAAAAGGAGATGTTTAAGGGCCAAGATTTTAGAAAGTAAGCAATTTTACTGCTTCATCAAGGACCTTTTTAAGTACAACTAACCTTTTTTTTTTTTTTTTTTTTTTTTGGTTTTTGGGTCATACCTGGCAGTGCTCAGGGTTTATTCCTGGCTCTATGCTCAGAAATTGCTCCTGGCAGGCTAGGGGACCATATGGGATGCGAGGATTTGAACCACCGTCCTTCTGCATGCAAGGCAAATGATTCTACCTCCATGCTATCTCTCGGACCCCACAACTAACCTTTTTAAGTACTATAGGACATGACATGGAAGTCAGAGCACAGGAATGCCTATTAGATTTGGTGTCTTCTTTTTTTGGAAAGGGGTGCCACACAGGCCAGTACTAGGTGTTATATCTGGCTCTGCATTTAGAAATCATTCTTGATGAGCTCAGGGGACCATACAGGATAACAGGGGCGAAACTTGGGTTGGCCATATGCAAGACAAATACCCTACTTACTGTACTATTTCTCCAGTCCCAGTTTGATGGCTTCCCTCAATTCCTGCTAAGGGACCAGAAGCTTACTATTCCTATAGTAGAATTCACACAAACATTTAGACAGTCCAAAAACCATTCCTCTCTAAGTATTACCAAGAGACATCATTGGGTTTTTCTGACCCCCTGGAAAGATTGTGGAGAGGTTCATATGTTCATGGTTTCCAGTTTGGAACCCACTAGACTAGCCCACTTCATTTCACTCTACCTTGTCAAATTATTCATTTCGCTGAGCCTATGAGACAACTTTTGCTTATGATTGATGAGGGTAAGTAGGTTGAAAGACTTCATGAAAGGTTTCACTTATTTGTAAAACAAAAGAGGGGGAGAAAAAGAAAGGGGAAAATCTTTTCTGATTAAAGATTGACATCATCAGGAATGGCAGTATTTATGTTACTACTGGTGAAGAAGAAGCTAATAAATCATAGAAAAGTGAGTTTTTAAGCTTAGATATAACTTTTTTAATGTGATTTTTTTGTTTTGTTTTTAAACAACTTTATTACATACATGATTGTGTTTGGGTTTCAGTCATGTAAAGAACACCACCCATCACCAGTGCAACATTCCCATCACCAATATCCCAAATCTTCCTCCTCCCCACCCAACCCCCGCCTGTACTCTAGACAGGTTTTCTATTTACCTCGTACATTCTCTTTATTAGGATAGTTCAAAACGTAGTTATTTCTCTAACTAAACTCATCCCTGTTTGTGGTGAGCTTCATGAGGTGAGCTGTAACTTCCAGCTCTTTTCTCTTTTGTGTCTGAAAGTTATTATTGCAAGAATGTCTTTCATTTTTCTTAAAACCCATAGATGAGTGAGACCATTCTGTGTCTTTCTCTCTCTCTGACTTATTTCACTCAGCATCATAGATTCCATGTACATCCATGTATAGAAAAATTTCATGACTTCATCTCTCCTGACGGCTGCATAATATTCCACTGTGTATATGTACCACAGTTTCTTTAGCCATTCATCTGTTGAAGGGTATCTTGGCTGTTTCCAGAGTCTTGCTATGGTAAATAGTGCTGCAATGAATATAGGTGTAAGGAAGAGATTTTTGCACTGTATTTTTGTGTTCCTAGGGTATATTCCTAGGAGAGGTATAGCTGGGTCGTATGGGAGCTTGATTTCCAGTTTTTGGAGGAATCTCCATATTGCTTTTTATAAAGGTTGAACTAGACGGCATTCCCACCAGCAGTGGATAAGAGTTCCTTTCTCTCCACATCCCCGCCAACACTGCTTGTTCTCATTCTTTGTGATGTGTGCCAGTCTCTGGGGTGTGAGGTGGTACCTCATAGTTGTTTTGATTTGCATCTCCCTGATGATTAGTGATGTGGAGCATTTTTTATTGTCTTTTGGCCATTTGTATTTCTTCTTTGTCAAAGTGTCTGTTCATTTCTTCTCCCCATTTTTTGATGGGATTAGATGTTTTTTTCTGGTAAATTTCTGTCAGTGCCTTGTATATTTTGGAGATTAGCCCCTTGTTTGATGGGTATTGGGTGAATAGTTTCTCCCACTCAGTGGGGGGCTCTTGTATCCTGGGCGCTATTTCTTTTGAGGTGCAGAAGCTTCTCAGTTTAATATATTCCCATCTGTTAATCTCTGCTTTCACTTGCCTCCAAGGTAGGGGAGTCCTTCGTGGATGAAGCGTCTCACAGGATCAAATCTTGGGCCTGAGCATGTAGCAGAGAAGAAAGTCCGGAGAGAAATGCTGGGCTTCAGTGATCCAGCACAGTTCTTAGTGTGATTTTTTTCTTCTTGTTGCGATGGTGTTCTTTCCTTAGAAAGAGTGCAGGGCCGCGTAGCGAAGCTGAGCGTAGTTTCGTAGATTTTCCCAGCCTGACGTCACAAACAGGGGACCTGGCTTCTGCAAAGTACTGCTAATAGCCGGTTTTCACGTTATGAAGCAGTTCCTTGGCGTTCCGGCCCTAGAATGAGCTTCTGGGAGAGTGAGTTTTCTGGAGCCTCTTTTCGACCCACTCCCAAGAGTTTCACGCGACAGGACAGGAGACAGACACACACAGGCAGCACTCACAATTTTTCACAGTTGGGCCCCACTGGGCAGGTGTAGTTTCCTAGATTTTCCCAGCCTGACGTCACAAACAGGGGACCTGGCTTCTGTAAAGTATTCTAGATATAACTTTGAACCAGCGAATTCATCATCATAGTCACACCCTGCCTCTGAACTCTTTAATCTATGAAATGGGAAGTGTCTTCTTTATTGTGGGTATTTGGGTCCTTGGATGCAATTCCAGTGAGCATATGAAAGCTTCCCCACAGTATCAATTCTGAAAAGTATTTTGAGAAACTTCCAAACTACGGCCCACAAAGGCTGCATCAGTTCTAGCTCACCAACAGTGCTCCACACCCTTTCAGCACTTATTTCTGGTCTTCTTGATATAGGTCATTCTCCTGGATATGTGGTGACACCTCATTATGGTTTATGTGCATCCCTTTTTTTTTTATGATAAACATCCATCTTCCAGGTGTCTGTTGAATTACTTGCATGTCAGTTTTGGAAAAGTGCAATCAGCTCTTCTTGGGATTATTTTTTAGGGTTATTTTTTTAATTATCTTTATTTAAACATAGTGATTACAAATATGTTTGTAGTTGTATGAATTCAGTCATGTAAAGAGTACCCCCCTTCACTAGTGCAACATTCCCACCACCAATGTCCCAAATCTCCTTCTTCCCTACCCCACCCACACCTGTACTCGAGACAGGCTTTCTACTTTGATAGGGTTATTTTTGTTGTTGTTGAGTTCTTCATACTCCTTGGATATTAACCCTTTTCCAGGTGGATAATGAACAAATATTTTCTTCCATTCCAATGTGTTTTTTTTTTTCAGATTAATAGTTTCTTTGACTGAGCAGAAGCTTCTTAGTCAGATATAGTCCCTTTGACTATTTTTGCTTGTTTTTTGTTTTTTGTTGCTGTTGTTTTTTTTTTTTTTTTTTTTTGGAGTTGATGTCCCCAGAGACCTTACTGAAGTCAGTACTGAGAAGGATACTGCTTATGTTTTAACAAGATACCCACTGAAATTTTTTTGATCCTGACATTTTCTCCTAAACCAAGGGCAAGATAAAAGGTGCTCTCAGTGCCCTCACTCAAAAATACTGAGGGTTTGGGAAAACTCTGATGCTCCTCTGCTCAGGATATTCCAAGTTTGAGGTGCTGGAAGTCAATATCTGTGGAGGAAGACTAAAAATGTATGAGAAACATTCTTTGGTTGTTTGAATGAACAAGTGCAGAGATTGCTAATACATTGCAATGTCACAGAGAAGACTTTAGTGGTTGTACTCCATTCTATTTAACATGAAACCATCCTTGACCTGGCAGTCTCTGGTCTCCAGGGCCGAATATCAGCATATGCCCTTTTATTTAGATCCAGAGTTCCCAGCTAGATTGTCAAATCCTGAAGGGAATTGATACTTTGGACTTGCTTTACATTTGAAAAACAAAAGCAGGAGAGAAGCTGTTTGAGGAAGATCATCTTCACTTCAAAGAATGTCCTTGTAATTTGATGCCCTGATTTCATTCTGTGGTTTTGCTGCTAGTGTATGGATGAATTTTCTCCCTGCCACGGTCTTCCTCTGAGTCCCTGTCATTTATGTTGTCTTTCACAAATCTTCTCCAGATAATTAGTTCCACAAAGCATTACTGTCTGACCTACCCGCCACATCTCCAATCCCATGCTAAAATATCAAGCAAGCCTGCTTATAAAAATAGCTATCATAATGATATAACAGCTTCAGCTAGGAAATACATATAAATGTAATGCAATTTTAGATTTAATTAGTCTCAAGCATGACTTAGAAAACTTATTTTTGGAAACCCCATTCACTTCACTCACAATTGTGGGCTCCTGGTTATCTTTTCTTTTTATGGTTTTGGATCACACTAGGTTATGCTCAAGGCTTATTTCTGGCTCTGTGCTCAGGGATCATTCTGGTAGGAGGACCATCATATGAGATGTCAGGTCAGTTGTGTGCAAGTCAAATACTGTATCTATTTTACTATTTCTCTGGCCCATTCCTGGTTTTCTTGCCTAAATAAACATGTGTGATTAAGGGCACATTACTTTTGTCTTTTGGCTCCTGGGAAATTTCTGCAAGGTTTCCATATCACACACACATTGAATCTTGGGTGTAGCCAAGCAAGATTCATCTCCTTTTCCAATCTGTTGTCTTAAATTTAAAATCAGCTATTGGCTGTTTTTTAAACTTGAACAATTAGCTTAGCACTCTGCATTCCTATAACCTGGTTCTAAAATGAACTCAGAACCCAAGAGAAACTTATCTACTAGAATTTCCTACTAAATAAATCCCAAAAAGGGATTGGAAAAACTGCATCTACATAAGGAAATACACAATAAGAATTATAGCTATTAAGGAAATACAGCAAAGGAAATACATATATCCCCTTTAAGTCTTTTAAGTCTTTAAGTATCCTATAAAATAAGGATAGTCAAAAAATCAATTTCACAGAATGTTGCATTAATAAGTTGAACAGTTAATAAATTAATAGTTGAATTATAAGTAGAGCATCCTTAAGAAAATACCTAGCATAGCTAACAAAGACACTAAGAACCAATTTTTATCTTCATCATTACTATGCTGAAATAAGTCAGTTTGGTACCTTTGTCTATACATTACAATCTCATCCTCTATCTTCTGGCAAATACCACAGAGCCATTATCAATTGCCTCTTTAGTTCTACCTGTGAGGTCTATGGAAATTTAATATTATGGAAAAATAATTTATGTAACATTTTCAGGAAGCAGAGCATTTTGCTATTACTTCTGTAATTTCCATTGTAACTACTTCCTTATTTTATATCTTTCCTTGGCTAGAATTTCTTCTTGATTCTCTCCTCTCTTCTTCTTTTTTTTTTAATTTACTTTATTGAAACCATTGTGATTTACAAAGACTTTCATAGTTGGATTTTACACATACAATGAATCAGGGCCAATCCCACCACCAGTGTCAATCTCCCTTCACCAATATTCCCAGAGTGCATCCTATACCACTACCCATTGCCCCCTGCTCTATCAGTAAATAGGCCCATTTTAAGTTTAGATAGTTATAGTTTGGGTGTCTTGATTTTATTGTTGTTAACTTTGACTTAGATATTTCGTTCTGTCCTTTCTTATCTCCACTAATGCACCTGAGACCACTTGGCTCCTGGCCCCTATCCTTTCTTTCTCCCCCTCTTAATTTTTATAGAAAAATGAAGAAATAGTAGATAAAACAAAGTAATTTTTGTCCCAAGATTCTATGAAAAAGGCGGAAGCTGCTATCTAAAAGATAAAAGAGAGATGGCATTTTGTTTTCCCCATAAGTACAGCAAATGTTGGAGAAAATAGAAAAAACCGGGGCCGGAGAGATAGCATGGAGGTAAGGTGTTTGCCTTTCATGCAGAAGGTCATCGGTTCGAATCCCGGCGTCCCATATGGTCCCCTGTGCCTGCCAGGAGCAATTTCTGAGCATGGAGCCAGGAGTAACCCCTGAGCACTGCCGGGTGTGACCCAAAAACCACAAAAAAAAAAAAAAGAAAGAAAATAGAAAAAACCTTTGGCCTAAAAACAGGGAGACCTTACCCATGAAACATTCTGCCATAAGACCAATTACAGGCTCTGGGCATACTAAATTGCCTAACCCCAGAGTCTTTCACTTTCATGGTCTCAGGAAATTTTCTCCTCAAACAGTTGTCGTAGTCAGGCTTCAGTAATTAGAAATATCGGTTTTTGCACAGATCCTATGTCAAAGTCAGGGTGTCACAGGGTGTCTTCTGCTTTCATCTCACCTTTAAGAGGTGAGGCAGGGAAACCCACCCTGAAGGCAAGTTGTTGCAGTTTCCAAGTTGTTGAATTAAATAAATAATGATGGTGCTGGATGGCAGTGGATGGCGATGGATTTCTCTCTGCCATCCCAGGCCACGTGGCTCCGCAACCCCATCCAGCCGGCGGGTCCCAGGCCCAGGTGATCGGCGTAATCAAGACTCACTCACAGGCAGGGATCAGGAACCATCATCTTTATTCATGCCCTAACCACCACAGGTGTGTGGCCTATCTCATAACCTTTCAAGCATTCGGCCATTCTTAGCCCTGCATCTTATAATTCAGCCATCTTCCATTGGCCTCCATCCTGGTCAAAGACCAAAAGAGGCAAAGAACCTAAAGCCCGAGAGCGCAGCAGGGCAGAGCCCTTAATTCCCTGGCTTCAGGGTTTATCTACCTATTCCAAGACCCCTCCCAGGAATGGGCAGGGTCTAGCAGGTAAGGTTACACCTAATATTCAGTTTCCAAGACCCCTCCCAGAAATGGGCGGGTCTCAGATAGCTACACCTAGATCCAGTGTCTTAGATAGGGACACCTACACAAGTCATCAAGGTGTCATATGAATGCTTTCTAAAGCAAGTTGATGCCAGGGCAGCTTTAGGGTCTTCCACACTAAAAGTTCAATTTCTGGTACTAATTCAGAAACCCATGCTGATTCCAAAGATGGGATCCAAGGTTAAGGGGTGAATAATTGATGTCCAATCGACTAAAGCCTAAGTCAAGTCACTATGACAAATGTTCAGGGTGAAAGGGCCCCTCCAAAAAAAAAAAAAGTTTGGGAGTTCCTATACCTATTAGATAAGAACTTCTTTCTATACATAATATTTCCCCATTTTAATGTGCTTATACAAAAAGAACAATATCACAGGATACAACTGGTGCATATTGGGGTGAAAGCAATAAGCTAAACAATCCCTATAACCTGATTCTAACATGAACTCAGAACTCAAGAGAAATTTATCTACTAGGATTTCCTACTAAATAAATCCCCAAACGGGGTGGAGAAAACTGCATCTACATAAGGAAATACACAATAAGAATTATACCTATTAAGGAAATACACACATCTCCTTTAAGTCTTTTGAAATAGTCTGAGGGGGGAATAAAATCCAGAACACAGTTTCAGCGATGTGGTCTTATGGAGTCTGAATCTCTATTCTCTTCTTTACACTCAGTCTTCCAAGGCCCTTCCATACAAATCTCCATATTTTGAGTTCACTTCCATTTGTGTTTTAACAATGGTTAAAGGGAGAACAAATTTATCCTTGTCATTCTTATTGACTTTGTGGTCAGAGTTGGGAACTTGAGCAATTGATTTTTGTTTGTGTTGAGTGTTGATATACTGCAGTTCAGTAATTTTCCAGAAGGACAAAGGGCCTTTGGCAGATGGTGGACTTCCCCATCTGACCAAGCACTAGCTCAACACTTGTATAAGAAACAAGACATCAATACGTCCCACAAGAGCATTTGGAACACAAGAATATGTTATTAGTTTCTTTGATAAGAGGCTGGCTTTACCCTTAGAGACTCAAGAGAATCTAAGAGACAAGGTCTAGGATGAATGATCAAAGGTTCCTGATAAATGATAAATGGCTTCAAAATCCCAAGAACTAGAGATTTATTATCTTTTCACCCACAGTGGTGCTCATGAACTTCTTTTTTACATATCACTGTGATCTCTGAGGACATCTCTAACTTTGTCTCTTCTATATCTTCCTAGGTATTGACATTTTTCTATTTACAGTATTTTGCGTAGTTATATTAACTCTTGTTCTTTACCTGTTTTCTGTCCAAACTCATCTTCTAAATCCTTCCTTATTTAGACCTAAGTCACATTTTTCTTCAATTTCCCTTCAATTCACCCCTTTTGTTCTCACAATAGGGTTCATTCTGTTTTTTTGTTTGTTTGTTTGTTTGTTTGTTTTTTTGGTTTTTGGACCACACCCGGCGATGCTCAGGGGTTACTCCTGGATGTCTGCTCAGAAACAGCTCCTGGCAGGCACGGGGGACCATATGGGGCACCGGGATTTGAACCAACCACCTTTGGTCCTGGATCGGCTGCTTGCAAGGCAAACACCGCTGTGTTATCTCTCCGGGCCCATTCTGTGTTTTTAATACAACTAAAGACACCAGAAAGCCTCTGGAAAGTGTAGTCATATCATTTGTCATATAATGATAATTCAAAAAGCGAAAGAGGGTACAATTAACCATTAATTTTGGGTTTTCTATTTGGTAAAACCCAAATTTATAAGAAAAGAATATGAACCCAACATAGGGGAAGGCAGACTGTTATTTCCAGGTTGCACAGCCAATAGAGTTCATGTTATCCTAAACAGATCTCTCTTTGTTTTTTTCTGACTTTAAACTAGCACTTGCAATAGTAACGTGAACTTTCAAACTCTCAGTGGTCTAAGTAATAATTTTTAAGTCTGCCAAATGCAGAAGCGAATAATAAACTATCTGCTGCCCCCTTGTGGTGTTGGTGGCATCAGGAGGCTTTCCTTTGGGCAAAGACAAGTCCCCCTTCATCCTGGAGAACAATCAACAAGGTGAAATGAAAGATTTCTGTTGATTGAACATGAACTGTGAGAGAGGAGAGAAAGGAAGATGAACTGTGATACTGAGATTCCATGATCTTATTTTGGATGAACTTAACCATCATTGCCCTCCCTTATTCCATTCTTTTTCTTTCATTGCAGTCATCTTGGCCTCATTATTGGTTCCCAATACAGGGAGTGGCATGCAAGGAACTGCAATGGGCCAGGTAAGGTCCTACAACAGTTAATTTTTGGATCAAGTCTTTAAGTCTATAGTGATCTATGAGCACCTCATTTGACACTTACAGAGCCAGAGCTTGGAGTAGGGGTGGGGATGTATACACAAACACATGTCTCATTAAATGAGGGAACTGGAGAGCACAAGCTCTCCAGAGCTGAGCAGGAAGATAGCAAGATATGAAACATGCAAGCATTGGCATGGGCATTATTAGCATGGGAAGACCCTGACAGGAAGCAACTTCCCAAGAGCTAAGTGGGAAGAGATTCAGGAAGTCAGACTAAGAGGAAGTGTCACAAATAGTTTAAGGAAGAAAAGTGAGTATCTCCAGTTTCTATCATCAAAAAGATTCTGTTGCAGCTATGGGTTCATTGGGAAACTTAAGTGGTGTTGGGGAAGAGACAGAAGCAAGCCTCCAGAAGGACATATATGGCTTTCCATGATTAGGTCTGCCATGATCCCCTGTGCCAAGGAATTGCTCTTGTAGGAAAGAAGAGTAAATCTTAGACCTCACACTTTAGGGTTTGTCACCTTCTCTCAATAAAGAGCTTCAGGAGGAGACCAACAGTGAAATATAATAAGTTATTAAGAAATAAAGGGAGATAAGGAGAGAGTTAAGGTAAGATACATATACAAGGGCCGGAGAGATAGCATGGAGGTAAGGCGTTTGCCTTTCATGCAGGAGGTCATCGGTTCGAATCCCGGCGCCCCATATGGTCCCCTGTGCCTGCCAGGAGCAATTTCTGAGCCTGGAGCCAGGAATAACCCCTGAGCACTGCCAGGTGTGACCCAAAAACCAAAAAAAAAAAAAAAAGATACATATACAAGAGAGAACAGGGCTTCTCTAGAATGGAGAGAAAGTACTTTATTGTTTTTGTTTTTTTGGGGGGCCACACCCCTTTGCTCAGGGGTTACTCCTGGCTAAGCGCTCAGAAACTGCCCCTGGCTTGGGGGGACCATATGGGACGCCGGGGGATCGAGCCACAGTCCTTCCTAGGCTAGCGCTTGCAAGGCAGACACCTTACCTCTAGTTCCACCTCATCTTAAGAGGGGAGATGTAGGAGACATGTGCTTGGGCACCACATACCCAGAGCATCTGGTAGCATATGTGCTCATGCAGGACATGTGTATACCTCCTGTATTCTAAGCTGGCTTTTAGAGGGCTTCTCCCAACCTGACCCATGTGGAGCTTTCCATCTAGGTAAGAGCCCATTGCCGGGATGGTTGCCAAGGGGAAGAGTTGAGAGTAATGATGGTCTTCTTCAACCTTCTTTTTCTGGCCTTTTTTCCTACTGAAACGTCTCTCAGTGAGATTTGGCCTTATCTGGTGTCAGTTAAAAGTCTTTTCAGGCCTTACCTCTGGTGTCCACAAGGTGGTTCCTGACAACCTTAGGGTAAGTTGGTTTTATCATTCCCAAGAACTCATTGTCATTGGGGTTGGGGGATCTTTCCCAATCTACCTGTATGTTCTAGTTTCATAGAGGTTGTCTGGGAGACTAAAGAGGCTGTATCCCAAAGGGTAGCTTCAAAAGCCCAGCAGCAGTTGTTAAGAAAAAAAAATCATACCCAGATTTCTTAGTTTTGAGAAGCTAGTCCTCAGTGTGCCAGTGCTATTCAAAGTATCTCAGAAACAAAGAGAACATTCCTGATAGCATGGGATTTATTAGCCAGCTGAAGAGCTGAATACAGCCAGAAAACAGAACAGAAAGTCAATCAACCCTATGCCAGCTACCTTCTCCTCCCCCAGTCTTAGTTCCCCTCCTGGGTCTGACCACTATAAATGCTTGAACCCACATGTCAACATTTGCTCTCTAAAGCATGCTGTAGTGACCTCCTGGAAAATGTCTTCTTGGAGACTGGCTAACAACACACCTGCCAAATAGCAAACATGGCCGAGTGCTTTCTGCGAGCACCTCCCATTCAGAGAGCCTTCTTTTCCTTTCAAGTACAGTCTGAGATGTCTCTGCGGATCAGTGTTTATATGCAGCAAGCGCTGCAGTTAGTTAATAATGTCAAGATCGTTGAGTCTCCCTAATGAAAGATATACACAACATCAACTGTCATTTTCAACAAACATGCAATCAGGATCGTGGTGCTGGAAATCTGATCAGCCTAATTTCATGGAGATGATGCAGGAATGAGGCAGCTTTCTCCGTGTTGCCTCTGGCGAGCTCCATTTCACAGGATTTCAGGGGGGAAAACGGTGGATTTTCACAAGCACCACAAAATTGTCAGTTCTGTGAAAAAGAAATTGCTTTAGCAGCTGGAATCCAGGAGGACAAATAGGTGCACTGATTATATCTTCATTGTTCTCTAGAGCCATAGCACTCAGCAAATTGTAATTATGCTGTGAAGAGTTCTATTCTGATAGGCAAGACTTCCCCCACCCCATGTAAATATAAACAGTATCATTGTATTTGTTATCAAAGGCTTGCAGCCAATGCCACAAAGCACATATGTATGCTCATGTACCACACACACACACACACACACACACACAAATACACACCATGAACACATCTGAAAACCTATAGAATTGAGCTTCGAACTCTTTTGTTTGAACAGAGTAGAGTTGCAGACACATCAGCATTCTGAACAATGAATGAGGTTTCAGCCCAGATGAGACAAGCTCTCTTGGGTTGATTAACTGGGTCAGAGCCAGAGGGAGGAAATATGAGAAGTGGGAAAGAGAGTAAAAAATGAAAATATGGAGGAATGAGTTAGCAAGTTGCATTATACAGAATGATAGAAAATGAAAGCTAATCCATTGAAGACATAACCCATTAGTGAGATCCTCTGGCTCCTGGCCACATCTGAACCATCTTCTGACTTGTCTTTTGCTGGTCTTGTTTGCATTGAGAGGTTTCCACACATAAATGTCTAGAAGACACCTGGGTTTTATTCATCAGTGACCCTATATCTCCACTTTCCTTTTGGTTCCTAGAATTTACCTCTTACAGGTATAATGAACCTGTAGGTCTGAACATTTCTGGTCCCCTTAAAATTCTCAGTGTGAAAATTTTCTTTATAAAAAAATATTTTCATCTTTGTGGCTGGAAAGTTAGCCAGCCTGATTTGATCCTGGGCACCATGTATAATCCTCCAAGCAACACCAAGAGTGATTCCTAAGTACAGAGCTAGGACTCAGTCCTGAGGATTGCTAAATTAGGCCAAGATACACCTTTCCCCCACAAATATTTACACCCTTGATTGAAGACAACTCATCTGCACTAGAGAAAATGTGGGAAAATCAAGGAAAGTCAAACATATTGGAACAGGCTTTCAGATACCACCACTATTTACTTACCAAAAACTCTGAGATTTTTGGGGAGAAGATAAATTTGTGATAAGCTATTTAAGTATAGGAAAGGCATTTGGAACCCATGGACTCTGATGGAAAAGAGAAATATTTATGTCTTAGAATCCAGGGTCACTGTGACAGCAATGGCATGCTGAGATTACATCTCTTAAAACTCAATAGAGAAAGGAGTGTTTTGGGAAACAGGAAAAGACAGTGAATGGGTAATTAAAAGAGGCACCTTGGCTCTGGATGAATCTGGTAGGGATTGTCATGTTACCTGAAAAATAGCAAGAACTTGATCTTCTTCTGGAAAAAAGAACCTCATATGCAAGTAATTGTAATGGGGGTAAGGGAGCAGAAATCAAAGAGGACCTATATGGGTGGTGATCAGAGAATAATAGCCTGCTGGCCACAGCAAGAGGGGACTGAACACTTGCACTTGAATTAGACTAAAGGAAAAAAAAACAGCCAAACCCAAGAAACACTATGTGTCTCCCCTCAAACTTTAGAACACTAGCACTTGCCTTGGAAGAGAGACTATGTGGATGCCTGGCCATCAGGATATGAGACTCCCATGCAATTGATGGCTCAATCTTGTTACATTTGTCATTAACAGGGTGGTTGGAGTACTTAAGGACAGAGCTTCTTTTAGCAGAACATCCCGATTTTTCCTCCTGGGAACTGACTGAAAAGAGAGTAATGAGGGAGACCAGAATGAGACCAGATTTGGGGTGAGAGTCAGGTGTGGGATACTGAATTGCTTGATTGACTTTAAATCAGCTGTCTCCCAGAAAGTCCATTTTATTTCTTTTTTTTTTAATTTTTAATGAAGCAAAGATTTTATTGAACAAAACTTGTTTAGTAGAAAGATGTGAGAGAAGGGGGGATGTGTTCGGAGAGGAAAGAAGCAAACCAACATGAGAGAGACACAACGACCCGAGCCTTGGTATTACTGACTCCAGAGCCCCCCAAAGGCCGGCCTCATTTCTGTGTTTGTTCTGGGGACATCACCGGACTGCTGGGCAGGCTTCTCTCACCCCCGCAGAACAAGGGAATGACGGCAAGGACAGGCCTGTCCCAGTGAAACACAGGCTCCCACGCTGGTGCTGTGTCCCCCACCACAGGCCATGTGCCCGGGGTTCCCCGGGGTGCCACACAACGGCTCCTGGGCCGCCCCTGGTCTCATCCACCAGCTACTTCGGGTCCCGCAGTTGGCTCAGTGAGCTCCAGTGTGAGGAGGCTCGAATCCGCCAGACCAGTTCATTTCATTTCTAATTCTTTTCTGAGCCTCATTCATGAATTTCAAACAGTCTTCTAAATACATCAGCATAGCCATGTGCTAAAGGTTGAACTGGGGTGGAAACAGGAGTTATAGAAAGCATAAGAACTAGAAATAGGTGCTCTCTTGATTTTATGAACCCAGTAGAAGATGAAAATGCCAGAGAAACCCATGTCCTGTGATTCTGAGTAAGCACAGGCCAGCACTGTTGTTAAAATTCTTTAACCTGACAATCCAGGAGATAAGAGATCTTCCTTCCTCCCATTCCCGGGAAACTTAAAGTAGAAGGGATGGACTGGATCACAAAACATATCATAGAGACTCTAGCTACTAGCCTCAAAGCCCCTTTGAATAAGTGGGCAGGTAAGAAGTACAAGAAGAAACAGAATTATAACAATAATAATAGCTGTCTAGCGACAACCCCTCCCTAAGGTCAAAGGGTCCCCAGAAAATGTGTGTGCTATCCTCAAGGGTGTTGGTGGTGTCCTGGGGGTGTAGCTGGTATAATAGCACCAGACCCCAACCTCAGAAGGTCCTCAGAAGGACCTGTTGTTTAATGTTTTACTGTTGCCTTGAATCTCAGCATCTGTGCTGGGACCCTGTATTTTCACTTGGCACTGGGACCTCAAATGACGTCACTAATTCAAGCAGGACTCAAGGGCAAGGACTATAAACTGTTTTAACAGGATATCTGACATTCTAATCCCAGACAGAAATAGCCCTTAGACTGCTCATGTCCCTTACATGTTTGATCCTTTGTATATGTGTACCAGCTAAGTGCTTTGAAGGTCTTGTTTACAACCTACATTGCCTTTGTCTGCATCTTTATTCCCAGCCATCTTGTCATCTAACTGATTTGCCTATTTTTATGCAAATTGGAGCTTTTGTTTGGTGAAATTGAGGCTGGGCATCACTCAGACCCAAGTTCCTCTGGAAATACTGAGTGTACTAGTGAGTTTAAACATCCTAGACTGACACTACCTTTGATGGTGCCATCCATAGCAGTGACAATAAAGCCAGGCAGGGGTAAGCTCTTGGAATGAAATATCAAAAGCCTGCTTTAAGACCGTTTCTGTCAAGGACATTATGGGCTTTGAGTTGTTAAGGCAGTAAAAAATTGAAGAAATAATTACAATATTGAACAGAAAATCATTTCTAAAAATCACCTTAGAAAGAAATAGTAAGAAATATATAAGGTGACCTCTGGATCAAACAACTAGATTCAGACCCCAGCAAAATCACCTTCCCCAGGAAGTGACCAGAAGCAAAACCCTCAAGCCACATCCATTTTTCAAAACAATGAACTAAAGGACCATAGGCTCATTAGTTTAAAACTGCACACACACAAACATAAAATTAAATAATTAAATTAAATTAAAAATAAAATAAAGCTGCACACACTGGTTGTGTTACAGTATCTATGAGTCGGAAGCTCCCCTCCACCCCCAGCTGCCTGGACCCTGTGCAGTGTTTCTCAAAGATGTAATCAAAGCTCAGTCAGGCAGGGTTATGGACTCTTCTGGAGACCCAACTGGGGAAATTGTAATTCCAAGCACTTGTGGATTGTTAGTAGCTCATGTGAGTTGTTGGAAAGGTTTGCTTCTTTGTAGTTACAAGAGTCAGAGATTATGAACTAGATGCTACCTGGGGGTCTTGGAAGCCAAAAGTTTCTTCCAGGGAGCTCTCTCTACTAGTAGTTCAGAGATATTTTTCCTGTCCGTTGGTAGTTCACAACAAGACCTTTAGTATTTTTCCTGCCACTCTATTAGCACAAAAACATAACAGCTGTTCGATCACCACTACCCTCTTTTATTCGCAGGAGTCACTTAGGTCTCACATACCTACACAGGACATGAGGGAATGTGGACATCATAGGCCTTCTCAAAATTCTGTCTGTTATCAACTTGCTAAAACATTTTTGAAATCCACAGCCAGCAATACTCAGGAGTTATTTCTGGCTCTGCACTCAGGAATTACTCCTGGTGGAGCATAGGGTACCATATGAAATGCTGGAAATCAAACCTGGATAAACTGCTTACAAGGCAAACTATTGCTCCAGCCCCCTCTAATAATGTTGTTGTTTTTTTTTATTTTTATTTTTTTGTTTTTGGCTCACACCCGGTGGCACTCAGGGGTTACTCCTGGCTTTATGCTCAGAAATCACTCCTGGCAGGCACAGAGGACCATATGGGATTCTGGGATTCAAACCATTCTCAGTCCTGGATTGATTGTGTGCAAGGCAAATGCCCTACCACTATGCCATCTCTCTGGCCCCTCTAATAATGTTTTTTATTGGAAAGAACATATAAAATCACTTATGGCAGGTTTAAGAATGTAGATTTTTGAGTGAGACTTCCATACAGAATTCAAATCCCAACTCTTCAGTTCTGTTGAGGGAATGACATGGTTGGGGGTAGGAGTAATGGCAGCAAGCTTCTAAACCTCTTTTTATCAGTTTCTTCCCCCTCTGAAATTGGAGTCCCACCAATGTTACTTCATAGACTAAGTGGAGGCTTAAAGAGATACCAGTCAATCACCAAAGATGGGAACCTGACTTCTAGCAACTGCTCTTTTTGTGCAAAGTAAACTAGTTAATGGCTTAAATAACTTAGTAATGGTGACACTCTGGCAGCTTGACACATTAGAGACAGAGCCACTATGGAAATTCCAAGGTAGAGTTCATCTCCATGGGAAGACTTTTTGTTTGTTCATGATTATTCTGCTATCCAAAACCAACCCTTTTCAGGCTAAATCCTCCTGCCCTGTCATTGGGCAAAAGGGATACATTTCCTTTATTTATTTGTGGCGGTGGGTTTCTAGGTAGGGTTCAGGGCACTAAGGTGCCACTCCTGGTGATGCTTGGCCAAACCAATCTGGTGGTTTACCTGAAGATGAGGAACTGCTTGTGCTCTCTTGTGAAAGAGATGACCAGGGACATTCAGATGATACTAAGGTGCCTTTAGGGCTATACCTGATAGTGCTTAGAGAGCCATTAATGCCCAGGTTTTGAACTCCACGCCCAGTACATTGTAAAGCCTGCACCTTTGACCACAGTGTGATCTCTTTGGCCTACACATTTTCTTTAGATAAGCTGTCAACATCCAAGATGGCAGAGTGGGCCGAACAGCTTTAGGAATGTGGCTTTCCTTCCAGAGTCAAAGGTTAGACCTAGTGGTTCCATGGGGAGAGTTGGCACAGGACTGAAACACTGAGAGAGGCAAGGTGTATAGATGAAACAGGAAGTAATTTAAGGAGAAAGGGGCAAGAGCACAGAGGACATTCCAGATGACCTTGTTGTTGGAAAGGTAGTAGTTCCAGCAGCCTAGGAGGAGATGATTTGTATTTTTGCAATTGGTTGTGCATGAATCACTTGCCATATGGCTGGTAGCTTCTCTTTGCATCTCTCAGAGCAGTTGGAGTGGATTGGCTGCATGTAAAGTTTTGTGTGTATATGTGCCTGGAGTGCCCCAAGTGTAATGGGTAGGGGAGGATGAGCTGAGAAGTTGAAGAGACCTGTCGCCCTCTGAACTTCCATGCATTAGGCATAAATTTGGACATCAATTTGACAGGTCAGCATTTTTGCAAAATATTACTTGTCACTCCAAGGATCTTCAATAGTTTTAAGAAAATGACTTAAAAAAAAAGCACCTTCTATGGAGCAGAAATTAATCTCTTAGATTGATGGGAAGCCTGAGGAAAAGGTGGTGATAGAGGAAAAAAGACAGGGACTAACCTGACTCAGGAAAAAGGTAACAGGATTGAACTGACCTTTGAAACACAATTTAGTGATCAAAAAAATACATTCTTTTCTATACATTATCTCCTCAGCTACATCAAAGCAAAGCAAAAACAAAACAAAACAAAAAAACAAACACCTCTATTTCCACAGACTTCAGGGGAGGAGGTCAACAAAGAAAAATAATTCTATAAGTTTGTCTTCAGACTTTGAATTAGATATTTTGTCATCATAATCTAAAAGGGGACCCCGGAGTGACCATCTTATGATCCATCTGCCTATGTAAATATTACTGTCTAAATAATAACTGAGCAACTATCAGTGCAGACAACTGCCAAAATACTATGCAGTCAACTCTTCTCTACAAAATAGGAATCATCCTAAGACTTACCGAATGGGCTTGTTTGAGGATTAAATCAGCTAAATGACTGTAATGTATATAAAAAGGCATCTACATCAAAAGCCTAGGATCAGTTTATTGTTCTAATCTCTTCTTCCTTTCCTATAGCAAGTCAATGCATGGAGGCATACAAAACTAACTCGGTAGATGGATGGGATGCTTGCATACATGAGTGAGTGCTGATGATCTGAAGGAAAAAGAGAACCGAAAGGAAAAATATGAGAAATTGTTCAGGGAAGAGAAAGCCTTGCTTTTTGAGTTTCAGTGGTTGTCTTGCCCACATCACCTCATCAGCTCAAATATCCTATATTTTGCAGTGTTCAGTTCCATTGAAAAATAGTTGATATGAACCACTGTTGTAAATGCAAAGCAGGTGACATGCTGATTAGATTAAATATATTGATTTAGTAGGTACTCACCTTTTCCTGGAGATACAACAGAAGGATAAGAAAGAAGGGAAGAAAAACTCTCCTGGGGATGAGAACTAGGGATTCACTCTCTAACATGCTCTGGCTATCATGGTAGATGTTATTCTGCAGCACTTTACATAGACGCACTTACTACTTCTGGATATTTGGATCTTTGGCCACCTTCCTCCATAACTCATCTCCACCTATAGTATAATCATAACACAACCTCCTTTTCCACATGATTTTGGAGGAGCTTTATGATGCTTATTTTGCTTTTAGATTTGGCCTATGTGAGGTCAAACAATATTTGTTTTCCCCAGGCTTATTTCATTGAATATCTTCCAGGTTCCTCCATGAGATCACAAATAGTCGAATTTCCTTGTTTCACGACTGAATTATATTCCAACCCTGTGGGTGTATCTCTTTTTGTTTGTTTGTTTGTTTGTTTTTGAACAATGTTCAGGGGTTACTCCTGGCTTTGCACACCAGACATATTCCTGGCACTACCTGGGGAATGATACAGAATGCCAGATCAAACCTAGGTCAGCCGTGTGCAAAGAGCAGCACCCCTACCTCCTGTACTATGGCTCCAGCTCCCTGTCCCATATGTATCTTACCATATATACTTTTTCAATTCTTCTGTGTCTGAATGGACAAAAACATAGGTTTTTTTTTCCCACAGGTCAGATCGAACAGAAACAGCAAGAACCTGCATTGCCTAAACAACCAGGGAGCTTTGTCTCCCATTTAAGCATCACTTTCAGATCTGTGATGTAAACCACCACTTTTTATGCACAATCCCAAATAGCTGCAAAGCTTTCCTCTGTGCCAGATACCTCCCACTTCTCTTTATGATGTACACTATGTGCCGGCTTGGGGTGAGAAATCCTGATGGGAGTGTTTGCTGGTATCTGTGGTATCAATATCCTCCTGAACACGAATTTCCAGTAGCAGTTGGTGCTATTCTTCTCGTTCACATAAGACAATTTAGTCTTCTCTTGGATCCAGACAGTACTGTATGGTAGGGCTTTTGCTTTGCAAACAGGTGATCTAGGTTTGATTCTCAGCATCCTATATGATCCCCTGAGCACAGCTAGGAGTGATTCCTGAGTGCAGAGACAAGAGTAACCCCAAAACATCACCAAGTGTGGCCCAAAAACAAAAACAAAATAAGGGCTTTAATCTTCTCATGTCTTCCCTTCTAATTTTTTGATGTGTTTGTTTGTTTGTTTTTCCTAACATTCTACTAAGGCATTTCTTATATATTTTGGGTGTTACCTTTTTGGTATGTGAGTGGCGAGTAAATATTTTCTTCCAATCCATGAGGTGTCTTTTTTTCATATGGTCATTGTAAGAAAAGACAAAATGATGCTAATTTATTATACCTGGATGGATCTGGGGAGTATCCTCATGAGTGAAGTTAGAAGAAGAACAGACACAGAATGATCTCTCTCAGGTGTGGCATATAAAGAAACATCTTTTTTTTTTTTTTTTTTGGTTTTTGGGCCACACCCTGTGACGCTCAGGGGTTACTCCTGGCTATGCGCTCAGAAGTTGCTCCTGGCTTCTTGGGGGACCATATGGGACGCCGGGGGATCGAACCGCGGTCCATCCTAGGCTAGCGCAGGCAAGGCAGGCACCTTACCTCCAGCGCCACCGCCCGGCCCATAAAGAAACATCTTAAGGAAACAACACATAACATAAAACAACAGAAACTAAGGACTGATCTTAGTAGGAAGCAATCAGCATAGGAGGAAAGCATAGGAAGGAAAAACAAGCATAGGAAGATAAGAAAAAGGCAGTTGGAGGATGGTGGTGGAGAGAAGCTGACACTCTGGTAGAAAGTGTGGTGTTGAATTTTTTTTTTTATGCATGAAAGTATGCTAGTATCAATAAATCAGAGTACTTAAATTAAAGTTTTTTGATTTTCGGACCACATCAGTGATGCTCAGAGGTACTCCTGACTATACGCTCAGAAATCACTCCTGGCTTGGGGAACCATATGGGATGCAGGGAATCGAATTCAGGTCCTTTCTGGGTCAGCCACGTGCAAGGCAAATGCCCTACTGCTGCACTATCGCTCCGGCCCTAAAGATGTTTTTTTAAAAGGAGAATTTAGTTTTTCTTAAATGGAGGGAGATGTTTCAGTCAGACATGTGATTAGTGATCAAGGGTGGTGCAGGAAATGTAGTTGGAGTCTACCGAATGTAAGGCAAGTGCCTTTATCCCTGTGCTCTCTGGTCCAAGAGGATTTAGTCTTAACTGCAAATTGTTAAATCTCTTTGGGTACAGATTCTGTTTCTCAATTCAGTCACCCCTCAGTCCCATTCTCCCTACATCTTGGGAACCCAGAAATGTCAGCCAAAGCAAACGGCCAGAGGTATCTAAGTTTGAGTCTAAACCTGGCGTTAATAAAGGTTTGACTGGAGTTGACCTGAACACAGTTCACCTGGTTTGTGGCGACTTATTTCCTCTATTCATCACACAGCAACAATTGTGACCTCAGACACGAGGGAGGCAGGGGGCTTCATTAGTGCCTGGCTTTTAAAAGCGCAGATACAAAAGCTGTGTAATAGGAATGTGCAGTCTCATTATTAGGTAATAACTCTCATCTAGCTGATCCAAATTGCACATCTCTTCATATCTAACCTTTTTCCAATTACGTTGCTTCATTTTTTTCCTTCCCGGATATTTTTTTTTCAGGTTACTTTGAAGCACCATAATAACTATTTCAATAAGCCCTCACAAAGAGTATGCATTTAAACTCAACGAAGAAAGCTGGCCAAAATAGACCTGCCCTCCCGCCCAATCAAAAAGAAAAAAAAAATCCCCTCCTTTGTTTATGGGCAGAGAAATCAGCTCCTTATTTGGAGAGTGGGCATTGAAGGAGAAAAATCTTTGTTATGTAGAAAAGATCATTTTACATCGTCAGATAGTTAATTATGTGAAGTTGTTCTATCCACAAATGTGAGTATGTTTTCATGCAGCAGGGGATTGTGGTCAAGATAATAGCAAACGATAACATACTTAAACAAATGTGCAAAGAAAGTGGTGCAAAGCATAAATGTTGAAAATTACTTTATGTATATATATGTGTGTGTGTGTGTGTGTGTTTTCAGAAGGTGGCAACATGCTCTTTGCTGTTATCAGAAGCATTAAAGTTTAATAGACCATCGGTGAGTTATTTACTGCTCAGAAACACCTGCTCTGCAAGATAGAGTAGCAGCTATCTTTCTAGTTTTAAAATTGACATTCAACCAGTTATAATTCTGGTCTCTCTCATCACTTAGATGCTTGTTGACTTTTCTTAAATGTCAAAAGAGGTTTTCAACTTAATTTTATTCTCCATGCTGGATTCTTTCTTGGGCTCTCTAGAGGCGCTGCTTGTCTGAGGCACCCAGAAAGGGTTGCTGGAAGGAAATCTTTTATTTGAGAAAAGTGTGTGTATTGACAACCTTCGTCTGCACAAGCTCTATAGAAAAAGGAATTTACCATCTTTCCTACATTAATTACTCAGCCTTTCTACTGTACTTGGTAGAATGGATGATGCAACTGGGTATGTGTCACAGACAGAAACTATGTTCTCTGTCCCCATAACAATGGTTTTACTTTTCTGGTTCTGTCTCAGAGATTTCACTTGACTTCTCTCTTCTTCCCTGTTAGTGTTCTTCCTTCTCTATCAGCAAGATGTACATTCCTATGCCATAGTCATTTTGTGGAAGATGGAATCTAATTAGTGTAGTATTTCTCTCTCTGAGTCAAGCTCTTTGTGCACAAAACACTTCGTAGACTATTGCCACAATCCAAGCTGATAGGTCAAATTTACTTCTGTGCAAAGATTAACTACCACAGTTACCTTGAATAGCATCCATGATGTGGGCTTGGTCAGCTTACCTAAAAGGGCACAGAATAGGTTGTACATCAGCTGGGGAAGAGCTTCAAGAAGTCAAGGTTCTAGATCCTGAGTGAGAAATTTGCTACAATATCTCCGGTCTGTGCTCTACCATTATCCCTGAAAATGACAATCTACCTTCCTTATGATCATGAGTGATGAGTGATGACTGAACTTCCCTGAACCCAAAAGCACCATGTGTAAAATGGGCTTTATGCCACTACCTGCTTTATCATCAAGTACAAATGTCCCCATTATTAGAAGTTCTTCATACCTAGATTGTTTTTGTTCTTTTGTTTGTTTATTTGTGAGGATAGAGGGTTTTGGGCTACATCCAGTAGTGTGGTTATCAGGGTGTGACTGTGCTCAAGGATCACTCCTGGTGGTGCTCAAAGGGCCATGTGATATAAATCTTCCAAACAGAGTCAACTACATCTAATGGAAGTACCTTAAATCTTGTACTATCTCTTTGGCCTCCGGTGTTTTATTGTACTTTTCTAGGACACATATTTGTGTTTACCTTATACATACAAAATTAGGGTCCACAATCATCTTTGATTGAAAACACATTCTTATCCTCTTTCTAAGCAACACTGTCTCTACGCTATGCTCTTATTTATAAGATGTATAGACAATAATCTATTGGACCATAAGCTTCTCCTAACTCATTTCTCTCCCTCTCAAAAAGCAAAATCACTGCTATACTCTTAGATGTTATGTGTTATTTTCCAGCTGTTTCAGTATTATTTGGTATAAAATATAGGTAATCCCACAATATTGTTTCCTTTTATTGGCTTTACAACTTACTGCTTGCCCCTTGATGTTATGTTACTTTCACTCATGTTGTCCTGTATAGATCTTATTCCTTCTACTCTCTTGTGGGGAGAAGAATTGCTTAAGGACCCACTAAACACTAGCTATTATTTTCAGCTCTGACTCAGATTCTGCCCTGCCTAGTGTTCATCCTCCATAAACTCCCATTTCACCCTTTGATTATAAGAGCTCTTGTCTTCCATTTAGAACTGCCATCTGGTCTAGGAGTGGATCATGTGGGTATGTCCTATGGATTTCCTCTAAGAAAAAACCCTAATGGAGAGAAGAAACCCAAACAAGTAACAGGTAGGAAGAGTGAACTGGCAGAAACTATCTAATGCATTCGGTGAGAATCATCAGAAGAGCATTTATTGTGAAGGCTGTTATGCAAATGTGGGCCTATGGTAAAGCATTATTGGCATTCTTATTAGTCAGTACTGCTCCAATCCTGCCTGTCCCCTCCCTTCTTCCACCTCTCCCTTCTATTTCCTCACCAATGGTTATAGTAGAAAAACTGCAGACTATCATCCTCTGTGGGGTCATGGATGGGTAAGAAACTGCTGGGAGAGAGCCCCTGGTGCTGCTGAATACAGAAATAGTAAATAAAGCAGGGACTCTGGCGCCCAGCCCTGTTCCCTTTCCAATGACCGCTGTGAGCCTGAGAGAAAACTCATGGAGTGACCCTTGTTCTTTTGGCCCAGCTCCCTCCCAGGCAATTATGTAGCCAAGCTCAGACACTGAATTCTGATTGAAACTGGAAGGTTAAGCAAGGAAATGAAGGCATCATAATAGTGTAGGCTGAAAGGTAAGTTGGCTTTATGTTCATGTACTGATTCAAAAAAAAAAAGGCTGACTGCCAACATTTCATGCCAGGGTTTCTAACTTTTATCACATTTTTAAAATGCTGATTTTGACCTTTCTTTCCCTCTCCAAAATACATATCCACACTTTTGATTAAAGACTAGGAGGTTATACTCTGATCTCTACTCTCTCTAAATGTACCACACTTACTCTCAGGTTCTTGAGTGCCAATGGAAGGCAAGTGGGAGGGAGATGGTATATTCTAACATTGGCACTAAAACACAGACTATTAGCAGGCAGATTCCCTGTACGGGGATTGTCTTTCATTCTTCCTGACATCTCAACTCTCAATTTTTCTCGGAATGTGTGCAAGTAGCCCTGAATTCAGGGAAGTCACCTGTAAGGAAGAGCAGAATCACTCTGAGTGCAACAATGAAATTTGGAAAAAGCTGTGTTTGCTGTGGAGGAAGAAATTAATTTTTCAGGCAGAGTGAAAGTCAAAATCATTAGTTTGCATAACTCCCACAAATAGAAGTTGGCTCATCTTCCTAGCCTTTACTAGTCTAGGAATCTCCTGCACAAGAACATAAGATTTGCAAAGAACTTAATGGGTCTTGAAAATTCCTCCCAAGTTCATCTACTTTTCAATAGTACTTCTCAATACTTTTCAAAAGTTCAATACTTTTCAATAGGTTATGATCATAATCTATGATGATTATGACCCATTTTACTTCTGATTCTATCTTCAAAGTCCTCACTTCCCTATGTCCAATTGCAAACTTTTTTAAAACAAAAAATTTATTGAGAAATCATAATTTACAATAATGCTAATTTTTATGCTTTTGGTGGAAAAATTATTGTGTCTCCTCCATTACTACCTCCGCCATTCTCCTTCTCCATTGTCCTTATGCCATCTCAGTTGCTAGCTCCTCTTCACCCCTCAACTCTCCCCACTCCCATTTAAATTTAGCTATTGTCAGAGTCTTCATCCATGCATCTGCCACTAAGCATTTTAGTTATTTTCAAATCTTACCTATTATAAACAGTTTTGCAAAAAGCATAGGTATGCATATACATTTTTGTGTTGATTTGTTTGTATTCTTATAATGTTTGCCAAGGTGATGAATTGCTGAGTCATACACTATTTCTGTTTTAATTTGGAGGATGTCTTTGTACTGTTTTTCATAGAGGTGGAGGTAGATGACATTCCCACCAACTGTGAATGAGACTTCCCTTTCCACCTTAATCATAATTTTTTTGGTTTTTGGGCCACACTCAGCAGTGCTCAAAAATGCATCCTGGCTCTCAGGATGAATGATTCAGGAATCACTCCTGATAAGTACTCAAGGGGACCATATGGAATGCAAATTATCAAACCCAGGTTAGCCACATGCAAGGGAAGCTCCTTACCTACTGTATCATCTCTCTGGCCTCCAACCGTAAACTTTTATATCACAATATTTACCTTATTCTGTTAAGCTTCTACTAATAAAAGTCTATCTTAAATAAAACTGCAAGACTTCACCAATATTCAACCTCCTATCCCAAAGTACTATAAGAGTACTGCCATGTTTTCCTTCTTGCGACAGTAAATAGAATAGTCAACTCTCACTTAGCCACACTGTGATTAGATGTCAGTGTTTGACAAAAAGAAAGAAGGAAGAGTAGTGCCAATTTGGTTCTGCAAAATAGTTAAGAATGGCTGTGTATGCAGCCGCATGACATCTCCAAAGTTCACAGCACTGACAGTCCAATAGGAACACAGAAAAATGAAGATTGATATGATTTTGAAGATTGATATTGGAATATTGAATACCTGAAATGACTATCACTATCAACTTTGTTTAAGTAAATTTTCAAATGGAAAAAATAATAAAAGTATATTAACAAGTAAAAAAAAGTGATTGGGGTAAAAATTAAAATAACCGTGTATTAAACACTTGGCTGTCAGACTCAAAGGCATGAAAAACTGAGTAGAAAACCTATACAAAACATTGTGCCCAGAGATTTAGCAGGATTCAGCTCCAATGGCAAGGGAAGCAGAAGCACAGATGAGTAAATGGGATGGCGTCAAACTAAAATGTATAGTGAGAGAGAAATGTCAATAAAATATAAAAAATCCTATTTAATAGGAGAAAAATATTTGCACATCATACATGCAGCAAGGAAGTAATACTCAAATTATATCAAAAACTCACAAATTTTAGCAATGAAAATAATCTCATTGAAAATGGACAGGAGAGCTGTCTAGATAAGTCTTCAAAGAAAACACCTAGATAATCTACATATGCCTGAAAAGATGCTCATTAACACATTATCAGGGAATAGAGATCAGAACTACAGTGAGATATCAACGTGCCCTTATGAGAATGTACTATCTCACAGAGACCAGAAATAAGAATTGCTGAGGTTAGAGAGACAAAACAACCCTGTACACTTTGGGTATGAATTTAATCTTGTCAAATCCCTTTAGAAGTCTATATAGAAATTTCTCAAGATGCTAAAAATATTTCTCATATTGCCCAGCAACTCCACTCCTGACTATAAACATTTACCCAATAACAACTGATTTTAAATGACAAAAACCCCTTATGTGTTCATTACAGCATTACCTATAAAAATAATAATGTAAAAAAAATGTCCAACAACAATGGCTGGGTGGAAAAGGTTGTGGTCTTTATATACAATGGAATGTTACTGGCAGTAAGAAAAAAATGGAATCAAGCCACGTTGATCATGTGAAATATATGAAATACTAAGCAAAATAAATCAGGAGAAAGACAAATAATCAGGGATCTCATTCACATGTGAGACATTATAAAATGTTAGGGAAAAGACAAAATGAACCCCCTCAAAATTATTTTTTTTGGTTTTTGGGCCACACTCGGTGATGCTCAGGGGTTACTCCTGGCTATGCACTCAGAAATTGCTCCTGGCTTGGGGGAACATATGGGATGCCAGGAATTGAACCAAGGTCCGTCCTGGGTGAGCAGCATGCAAAACAAATGTCCTACCTCTGCTCTGTTACTCTGGGCCAACCCAAAATTATTTTAACCCAAGTTAGAAACTTAGAGAGACAGGGGAGAAGAGGAAGAAGAGAGAAGGAACACAACAGATGGTGCTGGAGGGATTGGGCATGTTGGTGGTAGATGTGCTCTTATTTTTGAAAAGGTGTATGAAAGCACTCCTGAAACATTATGATGCCTCAAGTTTTCATAAAAGAACAAAAGGAGGGGGTGGAGTGATGGCGCTAGCCTAGGATGGACCGTGGATCCCCCAGCTTCCCATATGGTCCCCAAGCCAGGAGCGATTTCTGAATGCATAGCCAGGAGTAACCTCTGAGTGTCACTGGGTGTGGCCCAAAAAACAAAAAACAAAAAAAATTAAAAAAAAGAGAAAAAAAAGAACAAAAGGAGCCAGGACACAGCTCAACAGTCATGGGTTCTTGCCTTATAGGTATAAGGACCCAAGTAGTTTCCTTTGCAGCGCATGATCTGATCATTGAACACTGCTGTGGGGGTGGTCCTATTAATCACTGAAACCTCATAGCTGGAATATTGAGCTACCTGGACCAGCTGGCCAATGTCACCTACTCTCCTAATCACTGCTTGGGAATCACCCACCACCTGCCCCAAGGAACAAAAGTAAACATGATTCTATTGCAGCCTCACCCCAGGGCCATCTTTCTCTATAACAATTCCCTTTCTATTTCCAGTTCAATTTCCACCCATTTGTACCTACCACCCTGGCAACTGAGCAAACATGTACAAGAGGATTTTGATCTATCTCCTTTAACTTCAGGGGGTCCTGTGCTAATTGAGGGATGGAAATGATAGAGGAATTTGTGAGCAGAACCCCCTACATTCCTCCAGGGGTTTCTTTAAGCTTCTTACTGTTTGCCCTGTGATAAAAGAAAAGGAAAAAATAGTTCTGTGCCTAGAGAGCATAAGGTCATGACATTAGAAGACTTTTCAGGGCATATGGCAGGCTCAGGACATGCTCATTTTCTCCTCCAAGCCCAACTAATTCCTTTGAAACCCACACTTACCCGGGGACTGCCCTTTCAAAACGAGAAGTCTGTCTTTAACACATCTGAGTAGCTGTCTCTGGCAGGATACCAGGGACTTTCTGTGCTCTGCCTTTTGCACTCCCTTGGTACTTGAAGACTATCTGCAGAGTGAACAGTGTCTTCCACTGTTCGCTGGAGGTAGAGATGGCAGCAGAAACCGGGAGTGGGATCTCTGTCATGCCTTGAAGAAAACCAAATGTAAAACCTCCATCTTAAACCAACCTGTCACTTTACCACTGCCTATGAAGCTGTTCTGGCCCCGAGCATGTAAGCCTCATCCCCTTGGCAGGACTCCCAAAGGCTTTAGCATTCGTGACTGCTCTGCATTTCCCTGGGTTCTTGTGTAAGCTACAAAGATGTCCTTTCGCTTGCTGTTGAGTGAGAAATATATTACTTCCTTGTCTTTCCCAGCTGTCATCTCTTCACATGCTCAGATAATTTAGTCTAGGAAACATACTGCTCCAAGACAAGCCGGATTGAATCTGGCTTGTATGCTTCCCACATTATTTTTTAACCTTCAGAAAAATAGGTCGGATTTCAAAGCCAAGTGTTCAAAGAGAAGAAGCTGGATCTGACGGAATGGGTGGAGCTGTTTACCTTGAAAGCTTTTTTCCTTCTTGTTCATTCATTTTAGTTTCAGTCCCTGTGCCCAGTGCCAACTGGAAAGAGCACTTTCCAGCTTGAAAAAAAATAAGTGAACACGATATTTCCCAATAAATATTCAACCGCTGTCCAACTCTCAGATCTGGAGACAGTTCTAAGGTGATACACACCAAAGATTAGTCTTGGAAGAAATGGCAAGAATACAAAACTGCAGTGATCGAAGTCTGCGGATGGTAGACCCACGAGGCTTCACACAGACCATCAGCGCCCTCTGCTGGGTTTAGGCATAACAACGCCCCAAAAGTAGTGGTTGTGTATTCTGCCACATGCCTTTGTGCACTCAGGAAACTTCGACCTTCACATCCCAGGCCTTCTGCGAACCCATTTCCCCAGAACCCAGTCAGAATGTTTGTTCTTCTCAGATGTTTCTTTTTATTTTTATGTCTCTTCAAATGTTAAAAGTCGTTCAATACTTACAAATAATACATTTGAAAACCTACTTGTTTGGGTCTATATAACTGAACTGGATTTTAATTTGCTTGTTTTGAGGACATTGCTCATTTAGAATCCTTTGGTTTGCAAGATACATGTGATGAATAGCAAGACACTTTACAGACTTATCACGGTGGTAATGGAATCCCTGGTCTATGCAGAAGGAATATTACTATGGCTTTTTGCATGGCTTTTTGCCCTGGGAAACTGTTGTAGTGGAATTGGGATTAAAACATAAAGTCTTGGGGCAATAGGACAAAAGGCACTTGCCTTGAACGCAGCCGATTTGGGTTCAGGCTCCCACATCCTATATGTCCCATTCTGGAAGTGATCTCTGAGGGCAGAGCCAGGAGTAAGCCCTGAACACTACCGGGTATGACCAAAAAAAAAAAACCCAAAACAATTTAAATAAATAAATAAAAATAGTACAGCAGCAAAGCGTTTGTCTTGCAAGTGGCAGACCTGGGCTTAGTTCCTGGCATCCTATACCCCTGGAGCCTGCCAGGAGCAATTTCTGAGTGCAGAGCTAAGAGTAACCCCTGAGTGCTTCTGGGTGTGGCCTCAAACCAAATAATAACAATAACAACAACAACAACAACAACAACAACAACAACAATAATAATAATAATGAAGTCTTGACACACCCTCCATCTTGCAGGCAGAGAAATGGCCCAACACCACAACTAATCTCAAAAAAGAACGTGATGTGGCCCAATTGCCCCAGGTAAACTGATCTGGGATGGCAAATAAGGAGCATTCTTGAAGTGGGGAAAGGCAAATACCCCTTTCTACCTGAAAGCACAGCAGCCCGAAGCCACACCCAACACCTCTAACATAGAAATAGCCCAGATCTACAGCTGAACCTCATCAAGCTTCCAAGCCACCGAATAGTTCCAGCTCCTTAGCTGCAAATCTCGTAGTCTAGGAAATTCATTAAAATGAGTGAACCTAGAAGTGGGATTATTGGTGACTTGCATATGATCTGAGAAGAGTGCTCCCAAGTAGTGTTCTGGAGACCCGGCCAACTGGGCCTGTGGTTCAATGCAAGGTATGTAGTATTGCTTGGGCTTGCTATACCCAACAATACTCAGAGGACCATGAAGTTCTGAGGAGCAAACAGGATCAGATACATGGAGATATGCTCCTTAAGTCCTATAATATAACTCCAGCCCTGACTTTTAAGGAATCAGACCTTTTTCAAGATATTCCCACTAGCAATACACATATTTTTAAGCATTTTATTTAATTTATTTTGGGGGGTTTGGGGAGCCACACCCAGCGGCACTCAGGGGCTACTCCTGGCTCACAGCTCAGAAATCGCTCCTGGTAGACTCAGAGGACAATATGGAATGCCAGGGATGGAACCAGGGTCTGTCCCAGGTTGGTCGCATGCAAGGCAAACACCCTACCACTGTGTTATCCCTCCGGCCCCTCACATGTTTTAATTTCTCTATATCTTTGCTAATTTATATTATTTTCTACTATTTGGGGATTTTTGTTTTCATTTTTAGATAATAGCCATCCTAACAGTTGCAAAGGGGCTTTGCTTCGAATATTCTTTTCCCTAATGGTTAGAGTGGTAAACATATTCTCTTGTTCTTGCTTGAAATTATCTTCTTTGGAATATCTGTTGGACTATGCTCTGTAATTTTAGATTGTTTGTTTTTATTAATGGTATTTATTGTTGGTATTCTTTGTTTTGGTTTTTGAGTCACACCCGGCTGCACTCAGGAGTTACTCATGGCTCTATGTTCAGAAATTGCTCCTATGGGGCCGGAGAGATAGCATGGAGGTAAAGCATTTGTCTTGCATGCAGAAGGACGGTGGTTTGAATCCCGGCATTTCATATGGTCCCCTGAGCCTGCCAGGAGTGATTTCTGAGCAGAGAGCCAGGAGTAACCCCTGAGTGCCGCCAGTGTGACCCAAAAATTAAAACCAAAACCAAAACCAAAACCAAAAAAAAACCCAAACAGAAATCTCTCCTGGCAGGCTCGGGGACCATATGAAATGCGGGGATTCAAACCACCGTTCTTCTGCATGCAAGGTAAACACCCTACCTCCATGCTATCTCTCCGGCCCCTATTGTTGGTATTCTTTTTTTTTTTTTTTTTTTTTGGATTTTGGGCCATACCCAGCGATGCTCAGGGGTTACTCCTGGCTCTCTGCTCTGAAATCACTCCTGGCAGGCACGGGGACCATATGGGATGCTGGGATTCGAACCACCATTGGTCCTGGATCAGCGCTTGCAAGACGCTACCGCTGTGCTATCTCTCCGGCCCCTGTTGGTATTCTTTAAATATTGTCATTTATCACTTTTTATATGTATAATTTTAAAATATTTTCCCATTATGTAAGTTGCCCTTTTTATAGATTAATAAAGTATTTTAAGAACCAAATGTTTTAATTTTTGGTTGAGTCAAATAATTATTCTCTTATGTCCTCCATGCCACTGATGTTGTAGCCAAAAAATTCTTGCCATTTTCAATATTATAAAGTTATCCTCTGGTTTTCTTTTCACAAGTTGTAGGGTTGGTATATTTTAAATCTTTGGTTTTCATTGAGCTAATTTTTACAGATGGTTTATGTTCTAAATAAATATTTATAGTTAATATGCCTTTTCCTATGTTGTAACTATTAGTTTGAATTGAAGCAACTTCAATTACATATGAAAACTAATTCTGCAAAGCTCTACCCCTTAATTTATATCACAAGTTATACACTCATATATTATTCATCTAATGTTATAAAAGCATAAAATAATTTTTATGCATTTGTTTTTTAAAGCCTATGAGAAAAGTGGAGTTTCAAATCAAAATTATAAAAGTACTAATTTTTGTATTGTCCAAGAATTGCTTTTTCTAATTCAATCTTCTTTTAAATAATTAAATATATAATTATAATTATAATATATATAATATATAGAAATATGTAATGAAATTATATTATATATTTATATTTAATACATAATTAATATGTTAAACAATTAAATATAACTATTGTATTTTTTTGCCATACCTTTCACATCAATTCATTTTTTTTTGTTGTTTTTTTTTTTGCTTTTTGGGTCACACTTGGCAGTACTCAAGTTACTCCTGGCTATGCACTCAGAAATCGCTTCTGGCTTGAGGTACCATACAGGACACCGGGGGATCAAACCGCACGCAGTCCTTCCTAGGCTAGTTCGCACAAGGCAGGTGCCTTACGCCCTGCACTACTGCTCCAGCCTCAACTAATTTCTATAACTACCAAAAAAAGACTTGCTGAAATTTTGCTAGGGATTTCTCAGACTTGTATATTAATTTAGAAAGAATTGACACTTTTATATGTCAAATCTTCCAATACATGAATGTGATTTGTCTTTGTTTGTTTAGATCTTTTATTTTACCTGCAGAATTTTGTGTCTTTCAGATATTCAAGTCTCACACATTTATTAGATTTGTAGGTAAGCTCTTCATTTTTGAGTGATTATGAACAACTCTGTATTATTAATTAAAGTTTCATAGTTAATATATTAAAATGCATATTGACTGTTAGATGCCTAGGATTTTTTATATAACTTTATGCTTCATAAATGAACAATTAAATCATCTGTGGACAAGATAAACTTTGTTTCTTTATGGTCCTCAAGCATTTTATTCTCTTGCCTTATTGTGCTATCTAGCATGTCCAGTGTTGTATTAATAAGAGTAAAAGAAAACATTTCTGACTTGGTTTTGATAGCATGGAGAAATAATTCATTCTTTATTTCAAAATTATGTAAAAAAGTTATATGTAAGGTTTATATGTATATGCTTAGTGTATAGAGGAAATTCTTCTCCTCCTTTTCTAATTTTTCTGTGAAATTTATTCCAGATGAATATTGAAGCTTCAAATGCTTTTGGTAACTAAATATCAATAAATGATTAAAAAAATTTTTAATGTGCCTTAAGAAAGCCTCTTCTGAGGCCAGAATGGCGTAGCAAGCAGCTGACCTAGGACAGACTGCGGTTTGATCCCCTGGCGTCCCATATGGTCCCCTAAGCCAGGAACGATTTCTGAGCATATATCTAGGAGTAACCCCTGAGCGTCATCGAGTGTGGCCCCAAAACAAAAACAAAAAAGAAAGAAAGCCTCTTCAGGGCCAGAGCAGTGGCACAAGCCATAGGGCATTTGCCTTGCATGTGGTGTCCTAGGATGGGCCAAGGTTCGATTCCCGGGTGTGGCCCAAAAACCAAAAACCAAAAAAAAAAAAAAAAAAAGGCCTCTTAAACAAGTGATGCTGGGACAACTGGTCAGTCACATGTAAAAAGCAAACTCGGGACCTCCATCTAACCCCATGCATAAAAGTTAAATCCAAATGGTTTAAAGGCCTTGATATCAAACCTGAAATCATAAGGTATATAGAAGAACAAGTAGGTAAAACACTCCATTACATTGAGATTAAGGCATTTTTAAGGAGAAAACATTATGGTACAAACAAGTGAAAGCAGAGATAAACAATTAAGACTATATTCAGCTGAGAAGCTTCTTCACCTCAAAGGAAACAGTCTATATTATCATTTGTTCCATTTATAACTATCCACAAACGCCTTTTTAGCATAACTACCTTAAAATCTTTGGCTGGTAATTACAAAAATATGTCACTTTTGTGTTGATTCACTTCAAAAATTTAATTCACTTTGAAATCTTGGTTCTTGGTATGATAATATGTCATGGCCTATGTTAGAATTCCGCAAGTATGGGGTCAGAGCAATAGCACAGTGGTACAGCATTTGCCTTGCATGCAGCTGATCCAGGATGCACCTTGGTTCGACCCCTGGCATCCCATATGGTCCCCCAAAGCCAGGACGATATAGCCAGGAGTTACCCCTGAGCGTCACTGGGTGTGGCCTCCCAAAACAAAACAAAACAAAAAATAATTCCACAATTAAATATAATTAAAAATGGTTATTTAAAAATACTTGTTGAGGGGCCGGTGAGGTGGTGCTAGAGGTAAGGTGTCTGCCTTGCAAGCGCTAGCCAAGGAAGAACCACAATTCGATCCCCCGGCATCCCATGTGGTCCCCCCAAGCCAGGGGCAATTTCTGAGCACTTAGCCAGGAGTGACCCCTGAGCATCAAACGGGTGTGGCCCCAAAAAACAAAACAAAACAAAAAAAAATACTTGTTCAGGGGCCGGAGAGATAGCATGGAGGTAAGGCATTTGCCTTTCATGCAGAAGGTCAGTGGTTCGAATCCCGGCATCCCACATGTTCCCCTGTGCCTGCCACGGGGGATTTCTGAGCGTAGAGCCAGGAGTGGCCCCTGAGTGATCCTGGGTGTGACCCAAAAACAAAAAAAAAAAAAATTACTATGTTGAGGATTTGCATAATAAGTATCAAATTATTATGTAAATTTTCAAGCATCTCAAGCCAGGCAATAAAATTGAGTGCTTGGTATTTGTAAGGTGCAATTTTGGGTTGTTTTATTACATCTACATCAAATAACAGACAGTGTTTAGATTTCCCACTAAAGATTTATGGCAAAATCTAGAAGATTTTGTGTTAAGAAATGTATGTGTCCAGGTATAAAAGTCATATTTTCCTACATGAACTTGATAAGTAATAAATGAAATAGCTGAGATTGCCATCAGTCAACTGTCGGTTTTATTTCTTGATACCTAGAACTCTTGTGGATAAGACAGGTATACTATTGTTGGCTTTCCTCTTAAATCCAATGCTATCTTAAGAGGCATATGTTTTGCAGATGTGCATGGGATGCATCAATGTTTCTTACATAGAGAGGATAATAAGAGATTTAAAAAAAGGCCATCCACGCTATATTGGTGAGGGTCAGTTTTAATAACCATGGGAATTTACACAAAGACTTTGACTTAGAAGATTGTGAACCAAGTTGTTTTCCATTGTTTGTTTGTTCTTTGTTTTGGGGCCCTACCTGGTAGCGCTCAGGGGTTACTCCTGACACTGTGCTCAGAAATCACTGCTGACAGGCTTGGGGTTCCATGTGGAATGCCAGATATCGAATCCAGATTGGTCCTGGGTTGGCAGCATGCAAGGCAAATGCCATACTGCTGTGGTATTGCTCCTGCACCACCAAACTGTTTTCTATACCACTACCTCCTTCCCTCTCTTTACACTAAGTCATTTCTTTTCTTTTCTTTTTTTCCTTCCTCCAAATCTTTTTTTCCCTTCCCCCAAATCTTTAAAGTTTATGTTAAGACCTAACTGGCTTTAGTCACATCCAGGTGAACCATCCAGGTGAACCTAGCCATCCAGGTGAACCTAGCAACAGTCTATCTCAGATTTCTGTACGTGTGCAGTTGCTGGGAGGAGAGAAGAAAATTCAAACACATATTCCTGGGACTTGGTAGAAGTATGGTGAGCAGCTTATTGTCTGTGTCACTTTCCAAATCAACCAATGGTCATGTTCTTCAGTCTCAAAAAATTTTAAGAAAATGGTTACAAAAGCATGCAAGATAGTACAGAAGGCACGACACTTGTATTATATGAGCACATGTTCAATTATCAGCATTTCATATTTTTCCATAAACACTTCCAGGCATGATTCCTGACTGTGTCACCCCAAAGTGAGCAAACAAAACTGGTTACATACAAAATACATTCTTTGACTAAAAAGAATGCTTATCAGAAACCATTAAGTAAAACCATTTAAATCAAAACTAATCTTTTCCATTACAAAACAGAACATTTCTAAGCAATTGAAAAATCAGGGGAGACTATAATGAATATTAAAAAGCACTTAAGACTGAAGGATCACAAGTCAAAGCAACTTATCAAAATTTAGATCCAGCTAAAGTGGTAGTGGCAAGCAATCACTGCCCTTAAATCTTCATAATGGAAAAAAATGCAACAGGTCCTGCTATTAACAAGTTTTCAGAAGACCATCAAAATAAGTGCCCCCAAATGAAATAAGGCCATAATAAAAGAACCACTAATGAAACAAAAAATAAAATAATAAAAATAGCAAAGTCAAGAGACTATGAAAAGACCAATGAAGTTTATAAGGATAGTAAAATGGATAGAAAAAGAATAATACAACCATTACTTAGATCAAAATTAATATGTGAAATCCTGAATATCTTGCAGGTACAGTAGAAGATCAGCAGATAACAGAATAGATGAGTAAAAAAGTTCATGGTAATAATGAAAAGGTCTAAAGAAAGGACTAGTTCTGAGGAAACTATAGATAACTCAGACTGATTGAAGAAATATCAAATTTAAATGTGCCCAGGGAGATTGTACAACCAATAAGGTGCTTTCCTTAACCCATGTAGCTGACATGGGTTCAATGCCAGCACCACATATAGTCTCCCAAGTTAGCCAGGAGTGACTGTTAGAGTATAGAACCTGAAATAAGTCCTGAGCACAGCCAGATATGGCTCTACAGCCAAAGAAAGAAAGAGGCATGATCCTATAAACAGTTTTTAAATAAATGAATATATTGTCATTTCCATCATGAAATAACAGGTCCACATATATTTTTCAGGAGAAATACCTAAAATTTAAAAAAAGAAACTTAATTTGAGGCAAACATTCCCAGCTTATTTTAGAAGAGAATAAAGCACACCAATTCATTTTAGGTAATAGGCACACTCTACTTTTTGACTAAAGGAGCAACTTAGAGAGGGGAATGACTGGAAGTTTGTTTTGGACCTGTGCTGTCTAACTGACAGTTCTAATAGAAGTGTTTAATAGACAGTTGAAGCCTGAACTGTCTACTTGATTTGTGAGTTGAGATTTTGAGTCACAGCTGAAGAAGAGTATGAAGTTAAAATGATAAGATAGATTAGATATTTAACTACAGAATCAGAAATCCAAGATATTGTTTAAAGACTGGATGGAGCCTGTTAGCAGATAGAATCAAGAGGTGCAAGCAAGAGCCATATGAGACATGCTGATTTACAGGAATCAAGTAACAAAGAGGTAACCAAGAAAAGGAATAAGCAGTCAATACAATAAAAGAAAATTAAAGACTGTGATGACTTAGAAGGCAAAAAAAAAATCTTTACTGAAGTAAAGCAATCAACCACCTCAAGTGTTTCTAATAGCTCAAAGGATGATTGTTCATTGAGCTAGATTTAGCAACTCAGAAGTCATGGGCAAACTTAACAAAAGCAACTTTAGAGGGGTGATGGGGTGAGATACCTTACAATCAAAATAAGAGAGGATTGTAGGAGTAGAAATAAGTACAATAAATAAAGATAGATTTTAAAATAACGTGCTAAAGCCTGAATACAGCAGGTAGGGCACTAACTTTGCATGTGGATATCTTGTATTCAATCTACAGCAATCTACCATGGTACCCTGGGCACTGCCATGAGTGATTTCTGAGTACAGAGCCAGGAATAACTAACACCTGAGCATAGCTGAATAGCTGAATATGGTCATCAAACCAATAATGATAATAATAATGGTTTTTTATTGTTTTTTGTTTTTGTTTTGTTTGTGTGTGTGTGTGTGTGTGTGTGTGTGTGTGTGTGTGTGTGTGTATGTGTTTGGTTTTTGGGTCACACCTGGCAGCGCTCAGAGGTTACTCCTGGCTGCATGCTCAGAAATTGCTCCTGCCAGGCTCGGGGGAATCATATGGGATGCCGGGATTCGAACCACTGTCTTTCTGCATGTAAGGCAAATGCCTTACCTCCATGCTATCTCTCCAGCCTGATAATAATAATGATTATAATCTTTTTTGGTTTTTGGGCCACACCCAGTGATACTCAGGGATTATTCTTGGCTTGGGGGACTATATGGGACACTGAGGATCAAACCCAGGTCCATCCTGGGTCAGTCACTTGCGAGGCAAATGCCGTAGCACTGTGCTATCACTACAGCCCCTAGTGATAATAATTTTCTGTACTGACAAAAATATTTGAAGGAAGGGATATTAGCAGTTAGTTCCATGACATGGCAGCATTGTTCCTCTCATGAAGAGCCATTTGCCATTCTCTAGAAATATTTGGGGGTAGTCAAAAATGAGAATAGGCTGTTAGAGAAAAAGCCAGGACATAAGAGTATTTCTCTCTCTCTAGTGTCCTCCCAATAAAGACTTTGAAGCTATAAAAGGCCACTAATCCAAGAGTACAGACCTTCTGGCATGTCAGTATATAGAGCTGCATTCAATACTTGAGTCTGAAAGAGGCAGATTTAAGAAATCATCAAAAAAGAATTTTTCATCAACTATGCTATCCCCAAATTAAAAAATAGAATGTTTTCTATTTAATGCTTGAAGTTCCCTTCAATGGGAGTGTTCAAACATAAATTTGTGATATTTGAATGCATAATCACATTTAGTAGGAGTGACTAAGATAACTTCTTAAAAATGCTTTACAAATTTAAAATTCAGATTTTTTCATCTTAAGATGACTTCTTAAAAATGCTTTACAAATTTAAAAATCAGATGTGTTCAGGCCTGAGACAAAGGCACCATCAAGCCTTGGTTTCCTTGATCAATGTGTCTGCTCTACCCTCTATTCTCTTCTATGTCACTATCACATCACTGGCCCATCACAGCCAAGATATTACTCCCTAATCATTTGTAGAAATTCCAAAGACCCTCACATTACCTTGTATAAATTATATGTTTGTGTTTTAAACTTGTTTTCATTTCTAAGGCAATTAATACATTTGGATTATATTTTAGTCATCTATTATTTTATATTCACTTATAAGAAGTACCTTCTCAGAATTAAACATCAACCCCTTGATGAGATAAAGAATTCATTTAAATGTCCAAATTCTAAGTATTCCAACATTTTAGCACAATCTTTATTTCCAAATCATGACATGTTTGATACTAAAGACAGCTATTAAGCATCTTTTAAACTCTGTGTGGGTTTAATGTCTTTATATGTCAGATGTTTTTGTTAAGAATATGTCAATCTAATCTGCACAGTCTCCAGTTCACTTGAAAGATTACCAAAATGATGAGCAAACACCAATAGTTTATTCATCCCAGTAAATAGAATCAGCAATAATAAAAAAAAAAAAACTTCTGAAAAACAGCAGAGGACTAGATAGATTTACTGGTTAATTGTGCCAAATATTTAAAAAGTTAATTCAATTCTCTTCAAAATTTCAAAAATAAAAGAGGCGATCTCATACAAACCCAATTTATGAGGCCATATTTATTCTGATACAAAAGTACCAAATACTATAAGAAAATATTGTTATGGTAATATCTTTGATGAAACAGTGGCAAAAGTCCTCAAAAAATATTATCAAAGTAAATTTATGTTATCAGATATTTGAGGATCACATACCACGATCAAATAAAATTTATTTTTGTGATTCAAGGATGATTTAATTGATGCAAATAATGAAGCATTTAACAAAATTAAAAAACCTCTCATTAAAAGCATCATAAAACTCATAGAGACAGAAACTGTCTCACTATAATAAAGGACATAAATGTCAAACCAAAGCTAATACCATTGTTAGTGCTGGACTCAGCATCATCCCACAAAGACCACCAGGAGACGAACAGTAATGCAAACGAAGGGGAGTGTATTGACAGCACGTTGGGGTAGCCCCTTGTTAGGCAATGGCCCATAGGCAAATTTATAAATATCTTTTATAAGGTTACAGGAGCTTCAAACTATCACAGTTGGCCTTTAAGTTGATTGGTTATTGTCTAGTGTGTTACTAGGGTGTTTCCTTTTATGGCTAGATATCTAGACTGGTATATTGTGGTTTATCGGACCTTGGAGTGTGCGTCAGCTGAAATAGTAGAGGAGGGGCTTGGGCACCCATTGGGCACCCATGACCTTGGCAGTTACATAAGGTTTATCATCTGCAGGCCCACCGGTGTTGCTAGTTTATCTAACTGTTCTGCTGCATGCCTTCTAAGTTCCTGGAATTGGCTATTCTGGCCTTGCCCCTTCTACAATATATCTATCATGGCAGTCTTTATGTCTAAAGCAAAGCCAGGGCTACAGAAGGAAAACAGCCGTTAATTCCCAATTTACATTTCCCTTCTAGCTTCTGACACCATACTCAACAATGAGAAAATAGAAGTCCTAGTCAGGGTTATTAGGCACAAAAGATAAAAGGAGTCTAAGTCAAAAATAACAAGTAACTTTATTTCTTCTATTTTCAGACTACATGATTCTAACAATACTGAAAAATCTCAAAACCAAAATATTCTCCCTCACCAAAATCTATGAGAATTAGTGAGTAAATTCAGTAAACTCGTGGATATGAAATCAACTTATAAAAATTAGCTATATTGCTACACACTGACAAATATGTAAAAATAATTTAACCCCATTATGATATAAAAACACTTGAATGACAAAAGAAATATTTTAAATATGTTGTACCCACACTTTCTTGCTTTTGTTCTCCTTTTTTGGTGTCAAATCACAACAACAATGCCCTTTAAATAACCAATGTCAAGGAAAAGTCCCTCTTACATATGAGTTTTACAATTTCAAATCTGATGTTCAAGTTTTTAGTCTATTTTGACTGTGGGGGTGGTGAGAGTGAGAGAGCTAAAGAAATAAAAGGTCCAGTTGAATTCTTTTGAGGCAAATATTTGCAAAATCATTTTAATAAAAGGTTAAAATCAATATATACAATAAACTAATATTCAATATCAAAACAAAAGCATAAACCACATCATACAACCAATTAAAGAAGGGCAAACTGTCTAAACAGACATTTGGAAGAAAACATGCAATGACCAAAGAAATACAAGAAAAGGTGTCCAAGCTCTTTAATTTTCAGGGAAATTAAAATCAAAATGATAGACCACTTTTAGATGTCGAAAGCTAAAAAGAAAGAAGTATAAGTGCTGGGGCTGGAGAGATAGCATGGAGGCAAGGCATTTGCCTTGCATGCAGAAGGACAGTGGTTCGAATCCCGGCATCCCATATGGTCCCCCGAGCCTGCCAGGAGAGAATTCTGAGTGTAGAGTCAGGAGTAATTCCTGAGCAGTGCCAGGTGTGACCCAAAAACCAAAATAAAAATAAAACAAAAAAAAAGTAAAAGTGCTGGTGAGGATGTGGAGAATGGTGGATTCTTATATACAATTGGCAGGAAAGTTAATTGGCGTTGCCACTATGAAAATCAGTAGAGTTTCTTTAAGAAATTAAAAAAGAGAACTATCACTTAATCCAGAAAACTACATCAGGTCATACCTTCAGAGGAAACAACTTAACATCTCAGAGACTTTGTAATATATTCGTGTTTATCAAAGCATAAGACATGGTGTCTAAGTTGGGGAGATAAATCAAGTGTCTATTCACAAACAAATAGATGTTAAAAAATATAATATAGTTCAATACACTGTGTATACTCAATGAAAAGGTGTCCAAGGGGAGGGTGGGGGGTGAAGAAAAGGTATTCAATCTCTTAAAAGAAGGGGAGAAATGGGGGCTGGAGAGATAGTATAGGGGTTAAGACCTTGCCTGCTTGCAGTCCCCTTAGGTTCAATCCCTGGCACCACATATGGTCCCCTGAACATGGTCAGGAATGATCTCACTGGGTTTGTCCCAAAATACCAAAAAAAAAAAAAAAAACCCAAAAGATAAAATAAATTAAAAGAAAGAAATACTCACTGAAACAGCATGAAGGACACTGAAGGACATTATGCTAATTAAAATAAAACAGATGAGAAAGACACAAATTGCCAGCTCATTTCTAATGTTTGACCCTATCTATGTTTACTACTAAAAAGTTGGCTAACAAGAAGGAAAGTTAAGAATGCAGACAAGTGGGAGTAAATTAAATAGTCAGTAAAGGGACCCGAGAGATAGTGTCGTGTATGCAGCTGAGCCAGATTTCGATCCCTGGCACCATATAATGGTTCCTTGAATTATGTATGATTGTCTGGAGTGATCTCTGAGCGGAGTTAGGTTTAAACCCTGAAAACTGGGGCTGGAGAGGTGGCGCTAGAGGTAAGGTGTCTGCCTTGCAAGCTCTAGCCAAGGAAGGACCGTGGTTCAATCCCCCGGCGTCCCATATGGTCCCCCCAAGCCAGGGGCAATTTCTGAGCCAGGAGTAACCACTGAGCATCAAACAGGTGTGGCCCAAAACCCAAAAACAAACAAACAAACAAAAAAAAAAAACCCTGAAAACTATTGAATGTGGCTCAGGAAATAAACAAAACTAATAAAAAGTCAGTAAAAAGAATTCTCCCACCTTTGAAATAATTTGAGAGACATGATCTTGGTGGCAGTAACAATGCTAAGGACAAGCCCAAGGATAGGGGTCCTAATTCTGTTTAAAAAACATAAAAATAAAAACGATGGGGCTGGAGTGGTGGCACAGAGGTGGGGTGTTTGCCGTGCCACAGAGGTGGCTGACCTAGGACGAACCATGATCAGATCTCCCGGTGTCCCATATGGTCCCCCAAGCCAGGGTTGATTTCTGAGCGAATAGCCAGGAGTGACCCCTGACCGTCACAGGGTGTGGCCCCCCAAAAAAACAAAAAATTAAAAATAAATAAATAAGACAACCCACCTTTCTGAGGAACAAGAGTCAGTCACAAGAATTAACTAAGAAAATCATGAAAAAAATTTTGATTTGGTTGGCTGAAATTTGAATTATTTCATTATCTTCATCTGACACATGAAATCTTCGTAATATTTAGTACTGGAACTCTGTCTCACAGCTGAAGACATGTGGAATCCATACCACAGAAGCTATTTTCCAAGAACCAATTTTTCTGTTTTTGTTTGTTTGTTTGTTTTGTTTTTCCTCTAGAAATCTGTCCTTTAATCTCTTTTGTCTCCTTGAAGCCCCATTCTATAGGCACTTCCTAGAGCTCTGTGATGTCATTTCCTTTTGTAGTTATTAGTTCCCCACAGTGTTTGTGCTTTACTCAACACAGGCTGCCTGATAACAGATGTGATTTCCAGCTGTGTCTACATACCAACCACAGCGGGTTCATTAATAACAATTATTAAGTACTTTATGTTACAAATTGAGCCTGTAGCAATAGAGAAAACATCTAGTCGTTTGTTTTATGGTCTCTTGTCAGAGCTAGCTATAAATTCCCATTATCTCAACATTATCAGCACTGCAAAATGGATCTACACATGAGTCATAAATAAAACTACCAAACAGCTCAATCATTCTGAAAAGAACAGAGTGTAAATTAACAGTTGACTATGTAATGTTATATATGAACTTAAATAATAACTCAGACCTTCCTGTCAGCTAATTATGTAAATTATTATTTTTAAGACTTGCATTTATAGTTGTGTGGCTGATGCATTTATTTAGACACACAATTAAAGCCCAATAAGTATGCAAGCCATATGTTGTCCTTCCTTCACCCAAGACTTCTTACAATTGATGTATGAGAAACTGAAAGTAAGGAGAGAAAAGTTTCAGTTAAGATTATCTCTTCAGGTCATAGGAAGTAGGAAAAAAACTTATTTTCTCAAAATATCACATTTATACAGGATAAATCATTAAATTTATGAAGATTAATAGAAAAGAGGTCATAAACTGTATGCATTATTGGTTCCTGGGTGAAAACCCATATGGATTTTTAGTCAATTGTAAAAATATTTATTTAGTTCTCTCTATATATTGGGTCCAAGCTATCTTAAATAATGAAGACAGCTGAAAGATTAAACTGAAAGTAGAAATTTTATTTTAAGAGAAAATGAGCCAATAAATGCATAAAAATTATGGAAACTCATCGTAATGGAAATTAGAATTAAAACCATGAGCTATGTCTTTACATATTTCAAAAGTGAATTCCCAATAGCAGAGAGAAAGAAGGCAATGAAGGAAACTCAATCATTTACTAAAAGGCATAGAAAGGGACTCTTACCTGAAAAGCAATCTCTATTAAGAACTACAAAAGTGTCCATTACTTTTGATCAGTAAGTCTAATTCTGAAAAATTCATCAGTTACAGATATAGTATGTGAACACCAATGACACTGAGTTTATGCTGTCCAAAAGAAATAGCAAATAATAAAACCCATTAAGGGTCATAGCTGAAATAAAGTCGAAAAGGAAATGGCTAAATAACTCATGGAACACCTACATGATCAACTACTGCACTGTCAAAATTTTTATAAAGAACAGTTCATATGAACGTGTTCATGAGAACATTAAATAGGTGGCAAAATGCTATGCATGGCATAATTACAACTATAAATCATATTGTCAAATTTTTACACACATGGATACATGTACCCATATGCAAGGCTAGAAGAAATACACTAAAATAAAAGATTTAAAGTGAGGGAGAAGGATATGGGAGGTAGGATGGGAACAGAGGTGGAAGGAAGACAATTTGGTGATGGGAATTCCCCTGATTTTATGTTAATATGTACCTAAAATATTATTGTCAGGGGCCGGCGAGGTGGCGCTAGAGGTAAGGTGTCTGCCTTGCAAGTGCTAGCCAAGGAAAGAACCACGGTTCGATCCCCCGGCGTCCCATATGGTCCCCCCAAGCCAGAGGCAATTTCTGAGCGCGTAGCCAGGAGTAACCCCTGAGCATCTAACGGGTGTGGCCCGAAAAACCAAAAAAAAAATATTATTGTCAATGATATGTAAGCCACTATGATTAAAATAAAAATTATATTACAAAAAATAAAAGATTTAAAGTGTTCTCTAAACGATGGTCTATAAATACTAATTTGTATATGCTTTGAAGTTTCTTTCAACTTCTTTCAATGAAGATTTTTTTCAACTTCCATTCTTTTTCAGGTCTTTCATAGTCTATCCCAAATAGACCTGCCCCAACTTGCTTTTCACAGAATCCAAAACAAAAAAGTCAAACTCATTTTCTCACAGTCACCTCATCATGCTCTCCTTCCCAAATCAACTTTTGTGCAGGCAATGTTCCTTGTGTAGGTTCAGGGTAAAGTAACAGTACCACCACTGAGCTGAGCATTAACGGTAGTTAGGATCCTCTGGAAATCAGTCTCTGCTTCTAATTGAAGCTGGAATACTTCAACCATCAAAAGTAATCACCATCAAAAGCAATGCTACTAACAGAGTATTTTCTTAAATGTTTTTTCAGTATCAGAGATCAAAACCTAGAGCTCACACTTGAAAGACATGTGCTCTACTCCTAAATTTCTTCCCTGTTCCTTTTAAAGGACATTCAAATGAGACTGAATTTTTTTTTTGTTTTGTTTTTGATTTTTTGTTTTTGGGCCACACCCGATGGTGTTCAGGGGTTACTTCTGGCTATCTGCTCAGAAATTACTCCTGGCAGACACCAGGGACCATATGGGATGCCGGGTTTCGAACCAACCACCTTAGGTCCTGGATCGGCTGCTTGCAAGGCAAACACTGCTGCGCTATCTTTCCGGCCCGGAGACTGAATTTTCAACCCCAGCCAAACACTTCCCAGCCTGTGTCTCTCTTGTCCCTCCCATCTAAACAACATCATCCTCCCCAGCAGCACCTTTTTTTTTTTTACCCTTTGTTAACCTTTCCCTTTGTCTTCTCTTTCTTTAGTTATATCCTTCCATGCTTTTCTATAGATTTACAGAGGCAGAACTTCAATTTTCATATTCCTGAAGAATGTAAAAATTAATGAACCCACTGCTACCAATTTCACAATATGCAGTTTAAATATTTATAAATGTAAAACACACTTAATGTTGTGATTCTTATACCCCTTTTATTCATTCACTTAATAGTATAAACAGTTATGACTAACACCTAATCAATACTTTGCTAGTACTGTTTTCCCCATGATTATAAAAGTTACCTTCTACATCATCTTGAACTAAGTCCATCATTCATTTCATTTTACCTCTGAAATAGATGTCAAATCATTCTTTATGTCTATTAGTACCAATCTAACCCAAGCACACAATTTCTTACCTAGATTTCTGAGGCAACTCCTGATCTATATTTCCATCAACCCTTGCCCCTCCATCGTATTATCCTTACTCATGCCTCGCTTTCTATTTAAAATGTTATCAAAATATTATTCTATTTAAAATATTAGGGGTATAATTCAAGAGATAACAAAAAAAACCTTGCATGTGTGAAACTCTGTGAAATCTTGAGCACCACCCAGGAATGAATCCCATGATAATAAAAGAGAAATTTCTGGGGCTGGGGTGATAACACAGCAAATAGGGTATTTATTTACACACAGTTGACCAGGGTTCAATCTCTGGCATCCTATATAGTCCCCTGATTCCGCCAGGTGTAATTTCTGAGCACAGAGCCAGGAGTAACCCTTGAACACCACCAGCTGTGCCCTCTCCCCCACAAAAGAAATTGTCAAAGTAATATATTCCCAAAGTTAGAATGTCCAGTATTTTCTTTAATGGACTGATTGTTTAGGCTACACCCAGTTCATGAAAATCTTCCATAAAGGCTCAGATGATGAAAGAGAAATTAAAATCCACTCAAGAGATGTTTAATTGTCAGATAGAACAGCAAGAAGTCTAAGAAAATCTGTTCTAATATACACAGCTGCATTTCCTCCTGAGACGGGGAGGTACAGGAGATGCCTATCAAAGTCATGAGTTGAATACACCTAAATTGGCAAATTACTTCTTCAACTTTATAAAAGATATTGTAAAACATTTTGCTGGCTTGCCCCTGAATGACTGTGCTAGTGAAGTTCATGACCCAAGCATGCACTCTGCATGACCCTTGACAGTTTCTCTCATGATGAGAACAAATCTTTAAGCCTGCCCTTGACCAACAAGTCCAGGCAAGGCTCATCCCTTTTGATCCCTCCTGCAAATTCCTCCATGGCTTGTTCTGATCAACTGGACTTTGTGTTTCCTGCCTGTTTCACCTCCTCCCCATGAGCTTCCTCCTGCCCTTCTCATCACCTGCACCTTTTTTATGCAGACTCAACGAGGATGAAGCAGGCATGTCTGTCTGCTGCTTCAATTTGTCAGAAATGTATTTTCATGCTTGGCTAAGCAGTCCCTCAAAATATACTACTCTTTTTAGGATGGGAGGCATTCAGTGCTGAAATCAGCTCAACCTATTGTCATTAACAGTTGAAACAAGAAAGATATTATGACGATGGCCTGGGCCTTTTACTAGTGTTTTTTCCCTTCTAATCCCACTAGTCGTCTAATGGGCGACTTGTGATTCAAAGTTTATTGTGTAGGAGCCAGAGCACAGCAATAGGGCATTTGCCTTGAACGAGGCCGACCCTGGAGGGACCCAGTTTGATACCTGACATCCCATATGGTCCCTCAGCTTGCCAGGAACGATTTCTGATTGCATAGCTAGGAGTAACCCCTGGGCACCGCTGGGTGTGGCCCCCAAACCAATCAATCAATCAATAAAGTTTTTTTTAATGTTTATTGTGTAAGAGCAGTAATTACTTTTTTAATCTCATAGGAAACTGGTTTACTATATAAGAAAAATAGGCTGGATCCTGGCTGTGTTAGATACAGTTAGTCTTTTGGCCGATATCCGTTTCCCTCTTCTTTGCTGATTAAACTTTGATTTTATTCTGATTGTCAGTCTGTCAGGTTAAATGCATGCTTCAGCATCCTCCCTAAAAGCTCACAGTGTCCATGTGACAGAGACAATTATGGCTAATGACAGATGCAAGAAGCTCCTGGAAAACATTGTTTTCTGAAGGAAGAGGAATGTCTGTCCCTGATGAGGTCTTTCTCCTGGTCTTATACCTTCTTCTGCTGAAGGTGGAAACAATGGGTTTCAACAGTGCTCTCCTAACCACAAAATGACAAACAGGAGGCTAGACCAAGAGCTTCTTCAGAGAGGGACCTGCCGGATATAATCTAATCACTCATCTAAGTACTCTAACAGCAGCTCATTTCTAATAGAACAATATAATTAGGAGGCAATGAGAGTCCAGATAATTACTATTTGTTTTCATGTTAAGGAACTGTGGTGCCAGGGTTTGAACTTGGGTCCTTGAGCATGTTAAGGCATGAGCCCCAACTGACTGCTAAACTATCTCCCAAGTGTTGAATTACTGCTGTGTGGGATATCTATCATCTCCTAGAATGAGAATGGCACATATCAAACATAATGGGGCCAACCTGTGTTGACTGGGAGGTGGTAAAAAGGAACACATATTCACCGATGATGAAATATTATCTGGTTCAATCCCTGTGGAAATCAGTTTGGAGAGTTCTTAACGAACTTATAATTGGGCTGCCATATGACCTAGCAATCTCACTGTTAGGTATCTACCCCCAGACAGAAAAACATGCTTTCAAAAAGACATGTACACGCCATTATTTATGGCTGCATGAATAACAGCTAAGATATGGAATCAACTCATGTGTCCAGTGACAGATTAGTGAATTAAGAAGATATGATACATATACACACATGTGTATACACAATGGTATAGTATGAAGCTACAGAGAATGATAAAATCATGCCTTGATGCAATGTGATGGTCACTGGAAGATACCATTTTGAATAAAGTAAGTCAGAAAAGAAAGACAAACAAGATGATCTATCTCACTTATCTGTGGTATATAGAACAACTGAATGAGGAAATGTAATGCAGTCAAAGGTGGGAATGCCTATATAATTCTTGAACCCAGAGTAAATGTAGGATTAAAAACAGAAGGGAAGATATAATGAGGAGAGAAAAAAGAGAAAGAAAAATATGGGGAGCAGGATTCAAAGATATACTTTGGATATACTGGTGATATGGGAGAGTAGTATAGCACAGACTCAGCAACATTAGAAACATGAGATATAAGCCATGAAACATGTGATCTTCGAAATATGCTTGTCATGGGGCAGGTAAAAAAAAAGAAATATGCTTGTCATGGTGGCAGGAGGTGGGAAGGAGCAAGAAAACATGGGAACACGGGTGGATGGAGTTTACACTGGTGGTGGGGTTAGTGTTGAAATATTTTATCACAGTTCTTTAATCAAATAAAATAATTTACATGTGATTTCTTTGGGCAATCTCATCAGGCATGGTCTTGTAATAACAAAAATTTGAGGATTTTTTTCCTTTTGGGGGGATTTGGGCCACACCTGCTCTCAGAAATTGCTTCTGGCTTAGAGGACCATATGGGATGCCAGGGGATCGAATCGCGGTCCCTCCTAGGTCAGCCTTATGCAAGGCAAACAGCCTACCACTGCACCACTGCTCTGGACCCTAAATTTGGGAATTTTTTTTATCCCTCTGAGGATTCCCTCAGAACAGATTCCTGTTGTGCAGGCCCCAGAAATAAATCATTTCAAAACTGCAACACATGAAGTTCTAGTGAGCATGTTTGCTGTAGACCAGGAGTCTCAAACTTGTGGCCCTCCGTACAACATTTTGTGGCCCTGCCCTAGAGGAATATTTTTTTGTTTTGTTTTGTTTTAATTGTTTGGGTCACACACCCCCAATGTTCAAGACTTACTACTGACTTTGCACTCAAGGATCACCCCGACTTTGCCTCCTGTGGTCCCTAGGTAAATTGAGTTTGAGACCTCTGTGTGTAGACACTGCCTAGATTATGCTTGGCAGGATGAAACACACAGATGTAGCTTGATTACCTTCTCATAGCAAAAAACAAAATACAAAAAATCTCTGTGAGACTTTAAAAAATTATGCACTGCTATCTCTCTCTCTCTCTCTCTCTCTCTCTCTCTCTCTCTCTCTCTCTCACTAGAGCCTGGTCCATGGTTTATCTATAGTGGGTAGTTAATAAATAATCACTTGGTGAATTCCAAATTCTCAGTTACTGAGAAGATGAAATGGTTTTATTCTCAAAATTGCTGGTACTTTTATTGGCCTTGACAATTTGCCAAGAGCCCATCTTTCCTCCATTCTATTCCAATTTCAATTTGAGTCCAGTCTAATGGTTTCTACGATCTCAGCCACTTATTAAAACCTTGAACACATTCTAGAAAGTATTATATCAGACTTAACACTTCATTTTACTGTCTGCAGGGAACATGGTGGATATGACTGAAGGTAGAACATGCAGCTCCTCTCTTGTTCTCTCTCTTTCTGCCTCTGAGATGGGCTCAGAAAAGCTCACAGGGCAAACCTCAGAGTGTACAAAACATCCATCCCTATTTTGTACAGGAGAAGAGATAATAGCAGGAGGAGAGAAAATTTGATTGTGTAGCTGTTGATTCACTCAAAGCTGGCAGGGTCTTCTGCTGTCTTGGTCTGTTAGTGACACTCTCTGTGACCATTTCTTGTCATCCAGTCTTTATTCTAAAATAATTTCTTTATTTAAATACCATGGTTTTAAACATGTGTGTAGTTGGGTTTCAGCTAGAGAATGCATACCACCCTTTACCAGTGCAACTTTCCCACCATAAATGTCCCTCATTATCCTCCTCCACAATCCTCTGCCTGTCTCCGGGACATTCATTTTTTTCTCTCTTACTATCATTGTCATAGTAGTTGTCAGTGCATTTATTTCTCTAGCTGCACTCACCACTCCTTGTGGTAAGCTTCATATCATGGCAGGTCCTTCTGGCCCTCATTTCTATTGTCTGGGGGTACTATTATCATATTGTCTTTTATTTTTCTTACATAACTCAGATGAGTGAGACTGTTCTGTGTCTGTCTCAGCATAATAGCCTTCATGTCCACCAATGTAGAGACAAATTTTATGGCTTAATTTACCTAACAGCTGCCTAGTATTCCATTTTGTAGTTGTAACACCATTTCTTTAGCCACTCATCTGTTATTGGGCTGTTTCCAGATTCTGGCTATTGTAAATAGAGTTGCAATGAATATAGGAGTGCTGAGGGTATTTTTGTATTGTGTTTTTATGGTCCTAGAGTTTATCCCTAGGAGTGGTATTGCTGTACCATATGGGAGCTCAATTTCTAGTTTTCTGAGGAATATTCATATTGTTTTCTAGAAAGGCTGGACTAGACAGCATGCCTACCAACAGTATATGAGAGTTCCTTTCTTCCCACATCCATACCAACACTTCTTATTCTTTATTATGTGTGCAAGTCTCAGTGGGGTGAGATGACACCTCATTATTGTTTTGATTTGCATCCCCCTGATGATTAGTGATGTGGAGCATTTATCCATGTGCCTTTTGGTCATCTGTATTTTTCTTCTTTGAGGAATATCTATTCATTTCTTCTCCTTTTGGATGGGGTTAGATTTTTTTTTGTTAAGTTCTGTTAGTACCCTGAATATCATAGATATTGTCCTCTTATCTGATGGATATTGGGTAAATAGTTTCTCCCATTCTGTGGATGGCCTTTGTAGCTTAGTCACTGTTTCATTTGAGGTGCAGTAGCTTCTCAGTTTAATGTAGTCCCATTTGTTTATCTCTGCTTCCATTTGTTTGAACAGTAGTATTTCCTCCCTTAAGGTGCCTTTAGTCTAAATGTCATCCAGGCTTATTGTACACAGTTATGCTTATCTCCTGGACCTTTATTTAGATGTCTCCATCTTGGAAGATTTTTTCAATTCTTGTCCCCCACTCTAGCAGAGACACAATCTACTATGGCTCCTGGCCTCTCATAACAACTGCTTGTTTCTGAGTCATTATTTCTAGCATTTTTTCCTTTGGAAATGTCTTATTATAAATTCTTGTTTTCGTGACTTCAGTAATTATTCTTCTAGGATTAGTCATGTACCATTCAGCTGTCTGTTTTTTTTTTTTTCTGGCTTATATTGTGCATTCATATCTCTTTGATAGTGTCAGAGTCCTTGGATACTTAGAACAAGAGTGCAGACTTGGTTGTATAATTTGACATCCTTGAAATAGATGTAATGTTTAAAACCAGGAACATGGAGAGAGGAGATAGAATGAAGACAATTGTGAGAGATCTTAAAGGAATTCTAAAGCTTCAAGGGCAGTAAAAAAGCAGAGAAATCAGCCAAGAATAGTGAGAGCCAAAGACTGCCACATTAGGTAGCCGGGGGCATTCCTGTAAGGTGAGCATGCCTGTCCAATTTTTTTGCCAAATTAGACAAGTCTAACAGTAAGTAAAAAAAAAAAAACTGGCTTTTTACATGCAAAATGACCACTTCAGTCTGTGACTGTCCTGAAGTTTATGGCTATATTTTTGTTACTGTTTCCTGTAGAGCAAGTGCCTAGTTGGGCATGAACCCACAAAATGCCAACCCACTTTACATCACAGTCTAAAATCATTTATTGCCGGAGTATCTTCAGCAGCACCCTCCTTAAGAGGAAGTATCAGCATCTTGGGACCAATAAAAAAGCCCTAGTCTAGGGTTTGAACTAAGACCTGCACAATAAGCATGATCCCCAGTCCCAAAGGTCCGGCAGAGACAATTGTAACGGAAAGGGGCTTCTGGAAGAACAAAGAAAGACGCTATCCTAGATGCCTTCCTAGGTTCAGCGCAAAGACCAAGATCACCAACCACAGAAGATGGATTAAAATGGCACTGAGGTAACAGAACCTCTAGATTCACAAAGACTGACTTCACCATAAGTCCCACCTCAGGATATGTACAGATACTGGGACTGCTAAACACAGAGCTCTGACGGTATCACACTGGACAGAGCAGAAGCCTTCCACACACCAAAAAAAAAAAAAAAAAAAAAAAAAAAAACCACAACCTGGAGAGTAATGATCCTGAGCAAAGACTAGAGCTGATTCCATGACAGTATACTCCAAGGACGGAGAAACCCCGTATCTTATAGGGCAAGTGAATTCCTTTTCGAATGACCCCAATATTTACTGTGCCAGGGCAGGAGGGAAAAAAAAATACAAAAAACACAAAACCTTGGTTATGTATATATATATATATATATATATATATATATATATATATATATATATATATATATATATATATATATATATCTTACCTTCATTTATTATTGTTATTATTACTTTTATTTACCTAGCTATTTTGGTCGATTCCTCAGTTTGGATGTGATTATTGAAATTGTTGGCCCCAATTATTCTTTTTTTTTTTTTTCTTTTCTTTCTCTTCCTTTCTTTTCTTTCGTTATGTGCTACGCCATGTTTCTTATTTCAAGACCACGGCGTGTTTTTTGTTTGTTTGTGTTTGTTTTTAGTTTGTTTTGGTTTGTTTTTTATCTGTTTTTTTTTGTGGTGCTTATCGTTATAGCTGGAGTCCTCACTGGATATTTGACACTTCTTTTGGTACTGGTGGAGTGTTTCAACTTCTTTTTCTCCTTCATTTCCCAAATCGATGATGAGAACCTCTAGAAGGATTCTGCCCATTTTCGGGGTATTAAACTCTTACCCCGGTTTATTTATTTTCTCTTTTTCAGGCAAAACCACGCAACTTGAACTAGCTACCCCTGCCCCTACTTAGAGGGGGAAATAAGGGAGGCATCAAGACCAAACTGATGCAAGACTACTAAGTAGTTGGTTAGAGACAGAGGGGACCACATATTCTAGCCGCCCTGGGGGTGAGGGAAGAGGAAATGGGAGGTAAGACAGAAACGGGGGTGTAGGGAGGACAATTTGGGGATGGGAATCCCCCCTGATTTTATGTAAATATGTACCTAAAATATTATTGTCAACAATATGTAAGCCACTATGATCAAAATAAAAATTATATTAAAAAAAAAAAAGAGGAAGTATCAGGCAGTCTCCAAAAGAAAGAAAGTAAATATCTCTCCTGGCTTTCTATTCATAAAAGCAAATTTGATATTTTGTTCAGAGGGTACAAAAGATTGGCTGACTTACATGTCAGTCTGAGAGAGAGCTTGAATGTATGGGACAGGCAGATTGAGAACTTCAAGCAGCATATTGGTTTTAAACTGTATGTCCCTCCATGTTTTGGAAATACCATACATATTTTATTCAAATTTCATATGAAACACATATATAGAAGATAGTAAAATTAAAATAATAACATGTACCTGTGAATACATTTAATATATGTTTTAACACATAGGCAGCAAGCAAAGGCATTCATCTGTGGACTGGTGCTATCAAGATTTTGTACAGGTTTAAGTTGAAAGTACTCTCATTATCTTGATGCTGCAGAGTTGTTTAAAATATATGTTCAGAAAGTAAGGCATTTGCATTGCAGCTGACCAATCCGTGTTTGATTCCCAGCATTCTATCTGCTCTCCTGTTGGATTACTGGTCCCACCCTAATCATATTCCACACTAGGGTGTGATGTGGTAATAGGATTATTGGATTATTTCCTACTTGGTATTCCTCTCCCATCCTAGAATGTGGCCTAGTTTTTATCAATTAAAGCAGGGGTCTGAGGAAGGCAGAGAGGCTCATTCTTCAGTCTTCTTCCACTGAGCTGCATTCTTTCTTAGGAGCAGAAAGCTTGTGCAATTGGATTCCTTGCTTGAATACTGGATTTCCTGAATCCTTTCTTGTACCTTTCATTGTGTGAATTATTTCCTGAGTCAACATTTGCTTTCAGACTTTTGTCTCACCAGATCCTCATTTCAGAGCCTGGTGCTCTGGTTATACTCTCTTATGCACCACCAGGAGTAATTCCTGAGCATCTCTGACCTCCTCAAATATCAAGTATAGGGGCTGGTGAGATAGTACATGGGCCAAAGTGATGCCTTGCATGCACTTCACCTATGTTTAATACCCAGTACCACATCCCCCCCCCCCCAAGCATGGCTGGGCTAGCCATGTTGTTCCCCAGCAGCAAGGGGTTCAAGAAGAACTGAATCTTCTGGTCTGAACATTGAACTGCTGACCCAACTAGCTGAGTACTACTTGAAAAGCTCTCCAAGAATAAGAATAAAATAAAATATAATATGCATATATCTGAATTCATTTGTGGTACAGAGATTTCTTTTTTTTCCCCACCCTCTAGAGATTTCTTGATAAAAAAGCAAATAAGTCATAGGAAAACAAATGTAAATGTATTGTGTAAAATTTGAATTTTAGTAAGAAAAAGAATTTTATCTCCTCACTAAATATTGTACATTCTGCTACATGTTAACATAGAAAATTATTTTTAATAATACCATTGCTTTGTTTATTTTATTGAGATCATTTATAATTTCTTTCTTCTATTTTTCAGATTTTGGTGGGATTAAAGCAAAATAATTTTTATTAAAACTTATTTTAGAAAGTTGTTAGGATAGAGAGATAAATGAAAATTTAAGAGAGAACACAGGATTCTCAGAGTGGAAACAAGCAAAGGAACAGAGACAAGCAAGAGAGGTATATGTTCAAGAGAACATGGGCTTGAAGAACAAGCCCATTTTTATTTAAATGTAATCAACCTACAACATTCCATAAACTTAGGCTGAAGAATGAAATGTCATAATGAAAACAGGCATCCCAAGATCATGAACAGCATCCCAAAAACCCCGTACTGACCATTCACAATCATTACCCCTTCTAACTTCACTATTCTGACACCATAAATTTATGTTATCTAGCTTTTATTTATATAAATGCAACAATACAAAATGGATCCTTTGAGAATGAATTTTCTAGTCAACATTTATGAGATTATTACATTTTATTATATGCAACATAACATAATTGACTTTACTCCAAATAGACATTGGCTGTTCTGTTTTATCAAAAATACAAAGGCAATGGCAATCAATATATATTTATATATACATATAAATTGTTTTTTATTTTAGGGTGATACCCAGAAGCTCTCAGCACTTACTCCTGGCTCTAG